>NC_056747.1:761506780-761591780 GCF_019279795.1 Protopterus annectens | reverse complement strand
CCTTATTTCTGTTTTAAGATCAGGGACTAAGTACAGAACTGTGTTTTGTCAGGTAAATTTGCCTATGCAGATCAGGGACAGAAAAAGGGGTTACTGTTTTTTGTCATAGATCAGGGAAACAGAATAGGTAGACAGTTATTCTAGATAAACCGTGAAAAGGTATAGATTTGTGGTACCACGTGATAGAAAGGGTTACGTAACAATTTACAGCTTAGCTAAGACACCAATTGGAAATCAGTGCACAAAAAGTTCCCGGGACACGCCGCTAACTGAAGACGCGAAGTATATGCAATTACAGCGTGCCGATAATGTTAAATATTACACCAAATGGGTCGATAAGTATAAATTCGAGGGTAATTTAGATAAACTTGCACTTATGAAACTTGTAAAACAGTTAAAAATAGACGCGAAAGGTCAATTAAAAAAGCAGAGACAATTAGGAGTCCCTCAGGCGCATAGGTGGATTGAGGAAGCAAATCGTAGGGAGCAGAGAATTAAAAATTCTAAGACAATGTTCTTAGACAAAGAAGACAATAACTTAGTAATAGCAACGGCCCCTCTTTCGCCCCCTCCACTTCCGTTACCAGAATATGAAGCGAGTGGACGAGCTGATCCACCTCCGCTATACCCAGCTGTCCCTGCGAAAGCACAGCCGTTTGTCAGGGATCCTATCGAGACTAGGTCTCGAACACGCGACTTGAGGAGGGAGATTGAATTAAATGAATTAAATAGAGCATCACAGGCTATGAGTGAATAAGAGATGTGTCCGCTCATAGAAGTACCGAATCCTCAGGCAGGACAGGCAGGACAAGATCCGACTCTCTTGGTTTATAGACCGTGGACACCGGAAGATATCCGGAAAGCCACGGAAGGTATTCCCCACCCAAAAGTGAATTTTAGAAAATTGTTAGAAGACTTACAGGGTATGAGATTAAGTTACCATTTAAATGGAGAGGAAGTAGAAAAAGTAGTTAGACAAATTGTGGGTCCAGATTGGCACATGATCAGTGGCGACTGGAATCCTCGTGACGCACAACATAGACCACTCCCACATACTAATGCAGAACTGGATGGCAGAGTGAAAGGTCTGACAGACCGAATCTCTGAAAAGTGGAAGCCTAGGGCTGATTGGACTTACATTAATCAATGCATTCAACAGGAAGGTGAAACAGTTGATAGATATTATGCTAGACTGTTAGAGTGTTTTAATAATCACTGCGGAATGCAGATACCAGAAAACCAGACACATGATTCTTCATATGAACAACAGTTAAAGAACGCATTCTTGAAGGGTAGTATAACTCCCATTAGTAGCTTTATTACGAAGCATATGGTAGATCATCGAACAAGTAGATTACAGCCATTACTTGAATATGCTAGACATGCAGAAAGACATTTTAATAGTAAAAAGAAAAAGAAAACTCAAGTATTTTCGGCAGTAGATGGGTCAGAAGTATTTGTAGTACAAACTGGGAAAAAGGGTAAGAAAAATACCCAGGGAAATAAACAATCTGACAAATGATCAGAAGATTTCGAGGAAAGAAAGAAAAAGGGTGAATGTTTTAAGTGTGGGAAAAAAGGACATTTAGCGAGGGATTACAGGCTAAACAAGAAGGCGACTACAGAAAATAAGGAGGATGAGGAATGACTATATGATAGTCATGAATCATTGGAAGAGAGTGAGCAAGGAAAGGTAAGTGAAAATGTGATAGCAGGAGTAGAGGATGTGACACAAGGGGTAGAGGATGTATATGAATGCACAGACATAGAAGAAAATGAAATTTTAGACCTAGCTCTTCTGAGCTTAGAGCTTTATTTAGCAGACACAAAACCGGAAGTGACGCTTCTGGTAGAGGGGGAGGAAAGTTAAATTTTTGCGTGACTCAGGGGCTTCACGGACCCTGATACACCCTTTCAAGCTACCGGAAGATACAGAATCACCAGATTATATACTAGTGAAAGCAGCCAATGGACAGCTGTATCGGGAGCCACTCTCCCATGACATAACAATAACAGACCCCGTTTCGGGGATGACTCAGAAAAGTAAAATTGTAGTTTCTGCAAACTGCCCAGTAAATCTTTTGGGTAGAGACTTGATGCAGATATTTGGCATAGCCGTAGTTCCAACCATGCAGGGTATGGAAGCACAGCGACAAATGGACACTTTTGTAGTGCAACCGGAGGGTGAAATGTATTATTGGTACAGCCAGGACTTGGTTACGACTGGTCCAGGGGCAGTAACCGAAGAACTGATGAACGTAGCCATCAGCAAGTTCCCCTCCCTCGACATTGACAAACAGCATTTGTTGCATTGTACTCTATATTACTGGTCAGCAGGGAAATCAGATGTAGGACTTATATGAACAGCAGGACCAGTTACCATAACGCCAAAGTCAGCATTTAGACCCCAGAAAAGACAGTATCCCTTGAGAAAGGATGCAGAGGTAGGAATCAAGCCTATCATAGTAGCCTTACTTAAGGAAGGAGTCTTAATAGAATCTCCTGATTCACTGTGTAATACACCTTTATTTCCTGTCAAGAAAGCAAACGGGGAATGGCGTATGGTCCAAGACTTACAAGTTGTAAATAATGCAGTTATACCCAGGGCACCAACTGTGCCAGATCCACACACCTTACTGAATGATTTAAAGCCAGAACGAAAATATTTTTCAGTGGTAGACATTAGTAATGCATTTTTCTCGATACCGATACACCCTGACAGCCAATATTGGTTTGCATTTACATTTCAGGGAAAGCGGTACACATTTACCAGATTACCACAGAGATATTGTGAAAGTCCAACGATATTTGCACAGGAAATGGCAAGCAACCTGGCAGGATTTATCCCACCGAAAGGTAGTCAGATTCTACTTTTGTAGACGACATTCTGCTGGCAGCCCCCACCCAGCAAGAATGCAAGGAGGACACGATAGCTTTATTACAATTTTTAGCTACTCAAGGTCACAAAGTAAACAAAGACAAGTTACAGCTTTGGAGAAAACAAGTTAAATACTTGGGATATGTGATATCCAAAGAAGGTAGAATATTAGATGAAGACAGAAAAACAGCAATTTTACAAGCACCTAGACCAACTACCAAGAAGGAAATTATGTCCTTCCTGGGAACTACTAATTTTTGTCGGAGTTGGATACCGAACTATGCTTTGGAATCTGCTCCACTGGCCGATTTAATATTTAAGAAGCCGATGGCAGCACAAGATTTATTACAATGGACACCTGAAGCAGAAGCAGCTTTCTGTAAGCTGAAACAATTGATAGCATCTTCCTTAGTTCTAGGATTACCAAACTATAACAAGCAGTTTATTCAAACTGTAGATTGTAAGCAAGGTTATATGACATCAGCATTGACACAGCAACATGGGGACAAACAACGCCCCATAGCTTACTATTCATCACAGTTAGACCCAGTGGCGTGATCCTTGCCCCACTGTGTACAAGCAGTAGTTGCAGCTGCAATGGCAGTGCAGGCTTCAGCCTCAGTAGTGTTATTCCACCCTCTCACATTGAGAGTGCCTCATGCAGTCGCAATTATTTTACTGCAAGAAAAAGTAGCATATCTTTCTCCAGCTAGGCATCTTTCCTGTATGACCATACTGTTGAGCCAACCTCATATGACAATTGAACGATGCACAACTTTGAATCCGTCAACTTTGCTTCCAACCCCTGCAGATGGCAAACCACACTGCTGCCTGCAGGAGATTGAACAAAAGACATTACCTAGGCAAGACCTCACGGATGTTCCCTTGGATGATGCCGAGGTGACATGCTATGTGGACGGCTCATGCAGGAGGGGTCCTACAGGACAGAACCTAGTGGGGCATGCAGTCGTTTCTGATACTGAAACTTTAGAAGCAAAATCTTTACCACACAACTTATCTGCACAAGCAGCAGAATTGATTGCCTTAACAAGGGCATGTACCTTAGCAAAAGGTAAGAAAGTGAACATTTATACTGACAGTCAGTATGCTTTTTCTACTGTACATGTTTTTGCGCAACAGTGGAAAAATAGAGGAATGATAACATCTACTGGTAAACCGATCAATCATGCGCAACTTATTTTAGACTTGTCAGATTCAATTCAGTTACCTAAAAAAGTAGCTATTTGCAAATGCATAGTTCATACGAAACAACAGGATAGAATTTCAAAAGGTAATGCACGGGCTGATACAGCTGCAAAGCAGGCAGCCTCAGCCACAGAAACTTTTCTTTTGAGTGAGGAATTACAACCCTCAGAGACTTTAGATTTAGAAATGTTAAAAACAATGCAGACACTTACTACAAATATTGAGAAACAAAAATGGATAAAACGAGGAGAAATCCTCGAAAAGGGACTGTACATCTCCAAGGAAAAGAAACCAATTTTGCCATCTAATTTGTTTAGATATGCAGCGCTGTTGAGCCATGGGCAGAGCCATGTCTCAACAGGGGGGATGGTACAGTTACTGAATCGAGTGTTTACAACCTATGGATTTACAAATTATACAAAAAATTTTTGTGCAGCATGCCATGTTTGTAACAAGCATCATGCACAAGGGGCAGTGAAGCCTAAGCAAGGGAATTTTCCTACACCACCATATCCATTCCATACTATTTGTATGGATTTCATAGAATTGAATAAATGTGAAAATAAAAAGTATTGCCTTGTTATTATAGACATGTTTTCCAAATGGGTAGAAGCGTTTCCAACTAAAACTCCAGATGCAGCTACTGTTGCAAAGGTCCTCGTTAAAGAAATTATACCCAGATTTGGTATACCGGAAAAGATTTATAGTGATAATGGGACACATTTCGTGAACCAAACGATTCAGCAACTCAGTCGTTATTTTGGGATATCATTAAAGAACCACTGCGCGTATCACCCCCCATCTGCAGGGCTAGTAGAGAGGCATAATGGGGTATTGAAGAACAAACTTAGGAAGTTGATAGCGGAGACACAGAAAAACTGGGTGCACTGTTTGCCTTTAGCACTGTTGAGTATGAGAACTGTTCCAAATGTGAAGGGATTAACTCCTTTTGAAACTTTGTTTGGGAGGGCATATTATACACCTCAGTGGAAACCTCTCATGTCTACAGAGCAGGAGGCTGACAGTTCACTTGCAGGATATATGAGGCGATTTTTGAATAACAAACTTTTGCAGTTAAATTCTGTTTCAGATAAAGAGCAACCGAAATCGGAAGCACCAGTATCCCCAGGCACCTGGGTCTGGGTGAAGATTGTGAAGTGGAAAAATTGGAGTTCTCCAAAGTGGGAAGGTCCGTACCAAGTACTACTGTCGACACCCACTGCAGTCAAGATCGCAGAGCGAGCTTCCTGGATTCATTTGACGCACTGTAAACTGGTTAAAAACTTTGAACTGGACAAAAACTTTGTTACTGTTGCACAACAAGAACAAAATGGCCAGGTACAGAGTGAGTAGAGACATTGAGCAACCTCAGAAAACTTGTATGATTGTTTTTATTGCAATATTAATCACACTGTTCTTTTTGTTGTGGCCGTTTCTTTTTCCTGCCACAAAGGTTGAACTGATTAGACGTAATGAACCAAACATCGACTGGCATCCAAACTTTAACACTTATCAGGCAATTACACGTGTGTACACAGAGACATTTAATGTTTCAAACTGCTGGGTCTGTACGGCCATACCAACAGCATACGGGGGTTTATTAATGACTGCTATCCCCCTAGGGGTCAATGAGACCTGGGAAAATCTGTTTTTTGACACAGTTGCTATTAAAGCACAAGATAAGGTAGCACTGTATTTGCCTGTGACACAAAAAGGAATTGTATGTTTCTATAAAAATGATACCATCCAAGTTGGATGGAGCAAATGCAACGTTACAGTACAGTATAAATGTTATAGAAAACCAAATGATTTGAGTGGATCTTGTAGTAGAGATTATGACTCATTTTTTAAATCTATGCATAAGACTCTTGACCAGGTACAACACAATCCTGTACTTTTCAAACAGTTATCAGTAATAGATAGGAAAATGTTTCATGCAGGGCAGTCATTTCGTAACAAAGTAATAACTAAGGTAGAAGACTGTTATTTTGTGTGTGGTAAAAAGGCATATAAATGGTTACCTGAGAATTGGTCTGGCAGTTGTTTTTTGGGGTACCTGGTTCCGGCCATCCGACACACTGCAACTTTGCCTCAGGGGAGTATTTGAAATACTCGAGACGTAACCAAAAAGACTGTTAAGAAACCTGAGAATCCAGTGGGACGAATTGAAGCAAAGTGGAAAGACCATCGTAATGTGGGAACCAAACTTGTGCACATGGACTTGAGTGATGCTGTTATATCACCCATGTATGGCGGAGTTAAATTAATATGGGAGCTGCGAAAACTGTCCAAACTTCTCGAAATAATGAGTAATGCGACTTTTTCTGCCCTTGAACTGATAACTGATGAACTGAATGCCATGAGAACTGTAGTGCTCCAAAACTGAATGGCTCTTGACTTCACCCTAGCGGCGAGAGGTGGAACTTGCACTTTAATCAAAGAAGAATGCTGTGCGTTCATTCCTGACCATCAGCATGAGATTAACGACCATCTCGAGGTGATTCAGCAAGTGTCGGCCATGACCAAACCAGGCCCAAACCCTCTGACAGATTTTTTCCAGAATGCCTTCGGGGGGTGGGGCTCCATTTTTATGAACATATTGATTGCTATTGGGGTAGGATTACTCTTGATAGGAGTTTGTATTTGTTGCGGAATCCCCTGCATGAAGAGATTAATTAAAGAATTCATAGATATATCCGTATCTGAGACTATGTATCAAAGTACTGAATTTGAAGAGCTGCTAGAATGCGAAACACTTTCATAAAAGTTTAAACTGAATGACTTTCTTAACTGCAAATCCTGAATGGAAGAGGTTAGGAAAAGAAGCAAGCTGTTTATTCTTTTTTGAAAATAGAATAAAAAGTATTAACAGGAGGGAAATGTTAGAAAAATATGTATTAATGCGTGTATGCTTAATGCCAAATTAATAATCAAGTGTTTTTAATATGCTTTTCATTCTATTTTTCATGCTCTGTGTTTTATACAAATTGAGTTTCATATGAGACTGAAAAAGATGCTTTTTGAAAACTGCAGCAGGCTTTCTGAAACTTGCAAGTTGCCCTCTGACCTAGTAACTGCTAGCACAGCAATATTCTTGTTTATGCCTTGTGAAAATGTGCTTGAGAAGCAGGTGTTTATCTGCTAGGTCAGAAGTAAATGAATGAACAATGCCTTATATGATAAATGTAATGATTCTAGACAAACAGCCTTGTCCAGAGGATGGGAACCTCTGCAGCTGCAGTAATTTAGAGATAAAGTAGACAAAGGATTATTAGAGAAATGAACTGCTAGCATTGTGCTTGATTTAGCTGTAGTATCTTGAATGTAACATACCAAGTATCTAACTGAAAGTAACAAAGGCCATGTTGTTTTCCTCAGGAAGTTTCACATAAAAATTGTTTAAATCAGCAGAAATTCATGGGAAAGATGGTCAGCAGATGATGATGAAAAGGTGGTAACCTGTTACGTCAGCATGGTAGGACAGGATTAATTTGAGAACTTATAAAAATGAATGTATTTCCTGTTTCTGGTTAGACAAACTCTGTATTAGCACGTTTTTGTCTCCTTGCTGCAAGATTAAAGTGCCTTAACCTGAACCTACCGTGTTTTGATCATTTTTAAAGTATATTTTTCCTTTGACACAATCCTTTCAGAAAAAAACATAAATGAAAAATGATAATTTAAATTCTTTAACCATGTAATAGTGAATGCACCAGTGGTAGTGTTGTTGTTGTGTCTTTTTGCTTTTCCCGGTTAGGGGTCGCCACAGTGGAACTCCGGTCCGCTAATGATTGGCAGTAGATTTTTACATGCCAAGTTGCCGGCCCTGATGCACAACCTTCAACGAAGGTGCGCCCATTCACGCATGTCTCCACACAGAAGACGCTCTAGCTGAGAATCGAACAGGACAACGTCTTACTGTGAGGCGACAATGCTACCACAGCACCACCACCGCAATTAATGACATTTAATTTAATATGCAATTAAATACTCAAATTAGTAAAACAGTAAATGGATGTAAAAAAAAATACAAATTAGTCAGAAATGGTAAGTTAATACAGACAGAGGCATATCTTTCTCAGCCATCCCTTTGTGTCGATCCACATTCTAGCATCCCTCAACTCTTAAGATGAGGACAAATGGAGATATGAACATGAATGACTGTACTTTATTAAAAACACAGGTAAAAAGCATTCTCTCTACAGCTGAAACAAAACATATAAAAAAAAAACCAGCTAACCCAATGGCAACACCAAGTAATTTAATAGTTAAGCACTTTTGTCTGTTACATGAGTTATGATAAAGTCCATGCAATAGACAAAAGCATCTAACCGTTGATTACTTTGAATGGACACCATCAGTTGTTTTCTTTTGTTGCCTGTACTACACTGTCAACTAATCAACATCTTCCATTTGTGAGTCCCCCCAATGTCTTGTACCTGGAGTGGCTATAGACTTCACTTTACTGAGCTATGCTTCTGCATACAGACATATAGTCATATGCAGCATTGTCAAAAAATATACAGATTTTATATTTATTTATCTATGGATTTATTTCATTTGTTTAACTGGATAACTGCACTGGCTCAAACATCAGGCTTATTTTCAGCCCTGGCCCAGGTCATCTGGCAAATAACAGGCATGCACAGTAAATACAGAGTTATAGTCATTTACGTCAGCAATGTAATATGCAAACAAGGCAGAATAATGCAACATATAAAAACGAGAAAGAATATAGCCTATATCATGCAATATCCAAACAAAGAAGAATATAGTTTACATAGAGGCATGATGCACAGTATTTTACAGTAACAGTTTTTTTTTGTAAAAATAAAATTAAAAAAGCAGAAGCATTTTCATTGTGCCATAATTCAGATATTTGTTTTCATAGCTATAGGTATAAATGGTATTAATATATATTTTACCTGGGTAGCCATTACTTTTGGAAATGGTTTATACTGAATCCTCTAAACAGTCGCCGAGAAACAAGTGGTCCAGGACAATAAGGTCTCCAATGGAACAGTAAGATTTCCCCTCAAAAGTCTATAAGACACTGAATAAAGGGATAGAGATTCCATCCTCTCTTGGCAGTTCAGGGACTTCAGGCCTGTGACCTTTTCAGTTAGGAACCTTTGGGGTCTTTCTAATCATTTGATATGCTTAGTGAGATACATCCCAAATGAGCACTGTATGCAATGATTGACTTGATCAATGCAGAGTATAAGGGAATGATTACCACTTTAGACCTTGATGATGTTCCCTTGGCAATTAGCCTGGCTAAATATTTCATATGATTGTCAAAAGACAGGGCAGTATCAATATAAGTTTATAATTACCTCTACCTACCTATCCATTTCATGTATACACACACACACACACACACACACACACACACACACACACACACACACACACACACACACACACACACACATCTTCATCTGTCAATTTCCCCAAAAGCTGTCATATAGAATTCATAGCAGCTACAATGTCATTTTAGTCTAATAATCAGGTATGTTTGACGCTAGCCATCATCAGGCTTTACCTCTTTTCTCAAGAAGGTAAAGGCCAGTTTAGTAATTAAGCAATAACTGATGACGTGGTGTGGTATATTGAAGATTTACCTATGGTTGGTGTGGTTTAATCACGAGGGCGAAGCCCAAGTGATTAAATAAAGTCAACAGTGAGTAAATCTTCAATATACCACAACCACGGATTTGGTTACTGCTATTATACAATGACATTATTTAAGGGAAAAAATACTTACTTTTCTTAAATAATGCCTTTGTATAGTGGTGCATTACTGTTCTTCTGCTGGTAGTGGTATACAGCTTTCTTGTGATGTACTGCGCATGCATATGGGACTTGCATTCCCATGCATACCCAGTACATCAATGCTCTGAAACAGAAGCAATGGAGAAAAGAAAGTCTCCGGTGCTCCATTTTTTTAATTAAAAAAGAAAGTTTTGGACACCTTATACCAACTGAAAAAAAGTTTGGGCGACCGGACCTTTTTCCGTTGGTATATTGTGGGATTTACAACAGGCATGGTGGCCAATTAGCATGCACATTTTGGAATACTAATGTGGGGGGTCATTGTATAATTCAAAATAACCACTTCACCGGCAGCAAAAGGAAAAAGGGCACCACCAACACAGTAATTAGAGTGTTGTATATTTTAATCCATGCTTTCACCTTAGTGGTGTTCCTTTTCCTTTTACTGCAGGTCAAGTGGTTATTTTGAATTACTGGTGTATATATTTTTAACCATTGTCGGAATAGTGGTTGTTTTTTTTTTTTTTTTTTTAAGGCCAGTTCAGTATTAGGGTAAATTTTTGAGCACCCATTGAGTATTCCACTTTTAGTCTAAAGGAAGACTAAAAGAAGACATTGAATAACTTTGTTTAACCTGCAGAGCAAATTTAATGGAGGGAAGTGCCAGGTGATGAATCTCTCTCACTCTCTCTCTCTCCCCCATCACATTCTGTTTATTAGTGATGAAAGTTCAGATCTCTGGATCTTGTGTTAGTTGTACTATCTCAGTTACTTATAGTAGGTCAAGAACCACTGGATTTCTAATGACGTGACCAGAGATCACTCCTCAGGAGTCTATAAGATACAGATTACAGGAATGGGGCTTCCAACCCGTCCTGCTAATGAACGTTCTTAAAGCCAGAGATCTTTTTGGTTGAGATCCTCTGGAGCTTTTTGCATTTGTTGATACACTGAGTGAACTACATTCCAAGGGTGGTGCTGTAGTCTATAACAGGTCTGATCGGTGCTGAGTACAGGTGAATAATGACATTTCATTTCTGGATATAGACAACATACCATTGGCTATTAGTTGTGCTAAGTAGAAGGATTTCCTGACTACAGATGCCATGTGATGATCAAAGGAGTGGGAACTACCAACCCAAGTGCCCAAATCCCTGACTATCTTTTTGTTTAATAAGGGAGTATTATTTGTACTGTATATTGTAAGTAATTGCTGTTTCCAAAACAAAGCAAAATACTACAATTTTAGTGTTATACCACATATTATCTAAGGTAAAATCTTTCTGAAGGGTACATATATCTGAGGGGGCGGGATTGCCAGTTACACTCAGTTTGCTTTCTTCTGCATATTTGGTTAACCAGAGATCCTGGTTATCAGTTGTTTAATCATGCAAGTAGATGCTGAACATGAGAAAACTCAGTATGGATCCATGGTGGACTCCACTGGTTACTTCAGCACTATCTAAAGACTCATTTGCCACACAAACTACACGGGCTCTGTCTTTCAATCATTTGGCTATTTACCTTATCATACAAGGATCTATGTTTAAGCCAGACAGCTTCCTTCACTTTCAGCACAAGGTACAGTACTGAATGCTTTGGCCAGACTGAGATAAGCTGTACAAACAGCATGACAACTGTCAGTAGCTTGCATGATCTTCTCAAGGAAGTTAACAAAATTTAATAGGTATACTGTTTCCTTGACAAAGCCAAATTGCCATGGGCCAAGCCTAATGACATTCTTGATATAACTAATAAGATCAGTTGTGATACCCTCTATAGCTTTATGGATCAGACTTATATAGATCATTGGCCTATACTTTGCAGGGACATTGATAAGGCTATCCTTGTGAAGGGGCACTGCTAGAATTTGGGCAAACAGTGGCTGAGCTTAGGGTAAACAATTTAAGGACAGGTTCAGTGATGTCATGACTGACACTGTGCATTGAGCACCCAGGAATGCTGTTTTGACTCATGCAGGAGGTATTTTAGGTCTTTGATAACACCCTAAGAAAATGTTCTCCATTGATGATTCTGGGAGGATTCATGTTTTGGGGGGGTGACATTTGTAGTGAACTTATTTGCTAGTATACTTGCAATGTCTTTGGGTTCAGAATGGAAATGTGCCATTACAGAAAAGTTCAGAGCAATGCTGAGTGATATTTCTTAGTTTTCTAATTTAACTGCAGAAAGACTCGTAGTTATCCTTTACTTCAGAAGCTAATCTTCATTAAGGAGTTATTTTACTGGTCTTCATAGTGTTTTTTTTTTCATTATTGTGCTATATTTTATACTATCTTCATTTTGAGGAGTTTTAACATTACTGTGCAGTTTAAGGAGTTTTTTTTTTCTTTTGTTATAAAATTAAAGTTTCTTTATAACTACTGACCACCAGTGGAGTGTTATTAAATGTCCTCAGAGCTGATTAAAATAAATGAAACTCAAAAAACAAAAGGCTGGATTAAATGGAAGAAGCTTTAAACAGGTATTCAGATGAGCTGATAAAACTGCAAAATTCAGGTTGAAATGAAGAAAACGATGGCTGAGTAAAAGCTGCTCAAGAAGAGATACTTCAAAAAAAATGGTAGAATTAGAGGACAGAGCATGTAGGGAAATCTGACATTTTCTGCTGTACCGGAGAAACTGAAAAAAAAAACAGACTATATTCATTTTAAGAAAGCACATATGAGCAAATGGACTGTTATTCAACAGCAGGAGGTGTTAATTCAAAGGGATCATTGTGTGTATGCTCCAAACCTGGCCATGAGAAAGCAGCAAAGAACTTTAATAATAAAGATGCAATCCTACCAGCAGAAGGAGTTGATTCTGACAAAACTGCGGCAGAAGGACAAAGTACTAAAAGTTGGAGGCAGTAGAGTATTTTTGGGAAATTATTACTCACTATGCACCAGGCAGAAGAGAGATAAATTTATTCCGGCAATCAGAGTGTTGAGAAGCAGGTGTGAGATTCAAGCTGCTATATAGAATATTATTTCCTGGAGGGTCAAAGTCATTTTAATGCAGAACATGCTAAGGAAAAAATACAAAAGTTTATCCAACAAAAAGTGAGCTATCAAACAGAAGGGGATTCTGCTTCTTATTCTTCTGATAATAAAGTTGCCACCTCACAGCAAGAGGTTCTCCAGTTCAATCTTCAGCTGAGGTGCCTTCTGTGTGGAGTCTGCATGTCCTCCCTGTGATCACTTGGGTTTCCTCCGGGTGCTCCGGTTTCCTCCCACATCCCAAAGACATGCTGTAGGTGGATTGGACAGTCTAAATTGGCCCTAGGTGTGCGTGTGTGTGTGTGTGTGTGTGTGTGTGTGTGTGTGTGTGTGTGCGTGTGCCTTCTGTGGAAGACTGGGTGCCGAGCTGGCAACTCGACACTGTAAAACTCCACTGACAATGGTGAGCGGACAAGTGATCTGCTGTGGTGACCCCTAACTGGGAATAACTGAAAGAAGAAGATTCTTCTGATAATAAAACTCATGGAGAGACCATGCCAGTGAACCTTTTTCAATGTTCTAAAGAAAAATGATTGAGAGGCAGGAAAAAAAAAGCACAGGAGTTGACTAGAAGAACCAGTAGTAAACTGGAAATGAACCAGAGACTGGGTATGGGATAAGGAGATCAACAGGAACAAAACCAGCAACTCAGAAATTAATGAATAAATGTGGACTTACAAAGCATCAATTACATTTGTGAAATATGATGGAACAAGAAAACATTGAAATATTGGACTTTTTTGACTTTGTTAAACTTTTAGAGGACTCCAAAGCATATGCCCTACTTCAAGTCATTAATGTTTGGAAGAACATAAAGGAGAGCAGAGGAGAAAGAAAATAGGTAACTGTATGTAAAACACATGTTGTTCTTACCAGTATTTTTATAATACATGACATATACTGCATGCTATAAAGTAAAGTTTTTGCAGTTATTTTTGTGTGTAATAGGGATAGTAAAGTAAACAGATGCCTCTATTTATTTTCCTTCTTTTCTCTTTCTTCCTGTTCAGTTTAAG
Source organism: Protopterus annectens (assembly GCF_019279795.1). Classification (NCBI taxonomy): domain Eukaryota; kingdom Metazoa; phylum Chordata; order Ceratodontiformes; family Protopteridae; genus Protopterus; species Protopterus annectens. The sequence continues at coordinate 761,577,903 of NC_056747.1, read as the reverse complement.
AAATGTACATACTGCAATAAAATCAGAAGAAATTCTGGACAAAACAGCATGATATAAGTAAAACTGGTATGCTTTTTCTTACTTTTGCATAGGGGAATGACTGGATTACAGCCCTTGGCTTGATTTAATAACAAGTTAAGTTTTAAGGGGAAGCAAGTAAATAAAAGAACACTGGATATAATGAAAAATGTTCCTCTAGCAAATAAACGTTTGCAGTGAAACATGAGAAGCTTGTAGTGGAAGGCAACTGTGCTTCTTGTTCTCATGTTAATATGGACATAAGCTGATAAGGGTTATAAAAACAGTCAAGACATTTTTTCAGTGGCTAGGAGATAGTGTTTTCTATAGACAATTAAATTGTTTTCTACATCTGGGAGAGGAATAAATATAAGACAAAAACAGACAGCACTTAGTGTAAGTAGAAGCAAAGGCTGTACCATGCATCATTTTCTTTTAGCTGTTCCTGTTAGGGGTCACCACAGCAGATCATCTGTTTCCATTTCTACCTGTCCTCTGCATCTTGCTCTGTCACACCAACCACATACATGTCCTCTCTCACCACATCCACAAGCCTTATCTTAGACCTTCCTCTTTTCCTCTTACCTGGCATCTCCATCCTTAGCATCCTTTTCCCAATATATCCAGCATCCCTCCTCAGCACGTCCAAACCAACACAATCTTACCTCTCTGATTTTATCTCTAAACCATCCAATCTGAGCTGACCCTCTAATATACTGATTTCTAATGCTGTCCATCCTCATCACACCCAGTGCAAATCTTAACATCTTTAACTCTGCCACCTCCAGCTCTGATTCCTGCATTTTTTTGTCAGTGCCACAGTCTCCAATCCATATAGCATAGCTGGTCTCACTACCCTCTTGTATACCTTCTCTTTCACTCTTACTGGTACCCGTCTGTCACAAATCACTTCTGACACTCTTCTCCACCTAATCTACCCTGCCTGTACTCTCTTCTTCACACCTCTTCCACACTCACCATTACTCTAAACTGTTGATCCCAAGTATTTAAACTCATCCACTTTCACCAACTCTACTCCCTGCATCTTACCTTTCCTCTATCCTCCCTCTCATTCACACACATATATTCTGTCTTAGTCCTGGTGACCTTCATTCCCCTCCTCTCTAGAGCATATCTTCACCTCTTCAGGGTCTCCTCAACCTGTTCCCTAGTTTCACTACAGATCACAATGTCATCCACAAACATCATAGTCCATGGGGACCATGCATCTTGTTTGAAAAAAAAAAAGAAAGAAAAGTGAGGCATAAGGTTGGGAGGGTGGCCTAATGGTTAAGGTGTTTGCCTTACAAACACAAGGTGCAGGGTTTGAATCTCACAAGGGATAATTGGCTAGGCTTAAAATGGCTCGCAAGGGCAGTTAGCCTAGTACTAACCTATGAACCTATGAACTTTTAAGTGTGTCTGCTTAAAGGTGAATATGTCTAGGCATCTTTTGATCTTCATGATTGCTTGCATAGTTTTGTTCCTTATGGTTAGGTCCAAGTGCTAGAAGGTTGGTGATGGAAGTGGAACAAATTTGTTGGCTCTCTGTATTGTCCAGTACTTTGAGTGTTAGCTGGCTAAGTGCCAAAAAAAGCTAAGGGAGGGCTGGGATAGCACTGCCATATAGTAGCAATGGTGACAAAAGAGTGACACACAGCTTGCTGATGCTACCAGTGCATCTACAAGTAAATCAAAGCAGTCAAGAGAATATAAGCATATACTAATGCTGCCCTGAGCACAATCAAGCCAGCTGTCATCTAGGGGAAGAAATTAACAATACTGATTGAAGGGAAAAAAGAAAAGGCACTCACTATCTACTGCTGAGCTGCAACTATTGCAGTGCTGCTTGGAATTCATCTCAGCACAAGAATGTATAATAAATACCAATTAAGCAAAGCAAAAGTAACAAAAGAACCAACCAGAAAACAACTCAGGGAGAGCCAGTGGTGCCCACACACTTAGAAAATGACAGCAATTAACATTCTGTCTTAATACTAACTATTGCAGTCTCCACGACGGCCACTAATACCTGACTAAATAAGCTGTTCTTTATGAAAAATGCATTTTCAGTTAGTTACAACTGCTCTTCTCTGAAAATAATAATTATTACAGTTTCCAACATCGCACCCAACACCTGGCTAAACAAATTGTTTTATGAAACTTGCAGTTTCAGTTAAAATACTCCAAAACCAGTTATAGTAGTTTACAACTGATAAATTTAATCAAGTTCATGAAAGTGTTACTTTTCTGGTGTAGAAGGTACTCAGAAAAATAATCAAATCAGGTGGAACATACCTTAACCAGTGCACAGAGGCACAGCCTAGGGTTATCCGACCAAAAGGGCAGGAATAAATAGCAATTAAGCAACTCACTGTCCATTAACCTGATATGGTAATTTGCAACATGTGAAATCACTGGAACAAGCATTAACAAGCATCCTGTTAGGGGATGTAAGTACTCCCACATCTAGAAGGTCAACAAACCATGACTAAACATACTGTGACTGGTGAGTCCTGAGCTGACCAAAAATGGCTTGATTGTATGACCTGCTACCATATATGGAAGCATACCCTTCCACTGTAACTGAAGGCAGTTAATCTAACATTGGTCAGCTACTTTTCATCGACAATGTAAACATCAAATCACAAAGGATAGAAAAAAAACAATGTTTTTTACAGGGGGCTGTAGCCCCCACATCTACTGCTAATTATATATACCAACTCAGAAATCGCACTACAATGGGAAAAAGGCATAAGCCCTGATCCCCTCTGTACTGTGATCTATTGGTGAAAAGGCATGACTTTTTGATCAGCTGATTTTGATCCACTTTTTCACACAGTGATGTAAAATCCAATTTGATGTAAGGTTCTGCATACATCTCTCTCTACATATATATATATCTATATATATATACACACACACACACACACACACACACACACACACACACACACACACACACACACACACACACACACACACACACACACACACACACACACACACACACACACACACACACACACACACACACACACACACACACACACACACACACACACACACACACACACACACACACACACACACACTCATATACGGCTAACTAAGAGTTCACACATTTGTTCAGTATTTGGGAGCTTATATAGACAGTGGCCTAACTTTTGACCAACATGTGTCTTATTATTCTAAGAAAGTCCTTTTATATTACACAGCTTATATACAAAGAGATTGTGTCTACATCTAAGGATGTCATTGTCCCCCCTTTACTCAGCCCTCATTAGGACAATTATTGATTATAATGCCCCCTTTGGCATGTATCTGTCCAGACACATGCAACTACTAATGCCCACACAGATGCCTTACTAAAAGGATGCAAGGCCTAAACAACATGTCTTATATGGACCGACTCAAAGCTCTATCACTACACTCAGTATCCTGCTGCTAAGATGTGACCTGTGTCTGGCACACAAGGCACCTTCCAACCAGTTACTGATGGATTTACTGCACATCAGCAAGTCAAATGGTATTAGAAATACTCAGTCTCGGGATCAAAACTTCTTCTGCAGTATCAACATTACAGTTTGGAGGGACATAGGTATAGTTCATAGAGGATACCACTGCTACAGAACAGACTCCGCAGCTATATAAAACAGAGTTCATCCTTGGGCATTTTCAAGTACAACTTAGAAATATTGATGAGATACAGAAAATGTACCACAGGACTGCCCCCTGTACTACTAATGGACAGATGCAGCTCCTATATGCTTTAGCCCATTCATGGGTCCCCTCAAATAACCTGTGTTATGATCCCAGTTATTCTCATTAGGGATAATTTATAATTATTGACCATGTGATGAATAAGGCCACTCTATAGCCAAATGGGATAGGTTATTTCAAGCACAAAAAGGGAAAAGTACAGTTTTGTACCTACCATAAATGTAGATGTCCGATAGGTATGCATCTGCAGTCATAACATATGGGTTGCCCTGCCTCAGGCAGCCCTTCGGTCAGCCGGATTCCAAAGTCTGGGTCTGGCCTCGGCTGATGTCGCACTTTCCCTGACGTCAGAGCGTCTGGAGTATAAAAGCATCAGCCGACGCCATTTTCCTCAGTTTTTCTTGCCCCAGATGCCAGGTGCCCTCTAGGAAGGCCTAATTTGGATAAATGCTGAAAAGTTCCAAACAATTGCAAATTATATACATGTATAAACAAACAAATACACCATAATAGATTCCCCCAGCTAGCTAAAAGAGGGGTAAGCACCCTAGGAATACCACAGAGGGGAAGGAGGGAGGGTAATCCTGACTGCAGATGCATACCGATAATGTCCTTCATCCTCTGAGATAAAATTGTTTGATTGGGATTTAAGGAATTTTCCAGGCAGTTAGCTGTAATGTTTTCAAGTTGGGATGCAGTGTCTTGAAATTGTTCTGCGTTAGAAGAAGAGGCCATAGCAGGAGAGGCCATGATTTTGCCTGAGACATGCTTCTCAATAGTGGATACCAGTGTTGTCTTGGCCAGTCCGGAGCTATTAGTATCACTTTTGGCTGTTCCTCTCTGATTTTCAGTAGAACCTTGTGCATTAATGGGAGAGGTGGGAAGGCATACACTGTTAGGGCTTCCCAGCTGAAAGAGAGAGAGTCCACCCTCCAAGCTTGTGGGTGGTATGTCCTTGAGCAGAATGTCTTCAGTTGATGGTTGAGTGGGGAGGCAAACAGATCTATCTCCGGCATCCCCCATGTCTTTGTTATTAGTTTGAAGATGTCTGGGTGCAGCATCCATTCGTGCGCATCCATAGTAGTCCTGCTTAGGCTGTCCGCCAGTGCATTGTCTTTCCCTGGCAGGAATTGGACCTGTAGTTGGATATTGAGATTCAGGCATAAGTCCCACAGGTTCATAGCCATCCAGCATAGTGGGTAAGAATGTGTGCCTCCCTGTTTGTTTATGTACCACATGACCGTGGTGTTGTCTGTCCTTATTAACAGATGTCCTTGTTGGAGGAAGGGCTTGAATGCCTCGATTGCATGCCTCACTGCCAGCATTTCCTTTTGGTTTATGTGCATGCTTAGCTGCCCTTGAGGCCATAGGCCTTGGATGCATTTGTCCTCCATGTGTGCTCCCCATCCTTGGTCCGAGGCGTCTGTGGTGATGGTCTGCCCTGTTTTTGGTTTGTTGAAAGGCAACCCTCTGTTGGACTGGCATGCCTGAGCCCACCACAGGAATTCCTTTTGCAGGCATGGAATGAATGGTATCATGGTTTCTAAACTGTGACTGTGTTGAGACCATACACTCCTTAGGTACCATTGCAATTTCCTCATATGTAGTCTGGCATGTGGGATTAGAATTATACAGGATGCCATGTAACCCAGGGCCTGCAGGATTTTCCTTGCAGTAAGCTGAGTTTGTCTTGTCAAAATCATGAAGTAATCTGGAAGTTGTTTTTGCTTTTCTTCTGTGAGAAAGGCCATTTGGGTGTTTGTGTCCGGATCTGCACCCAAAAAGGTGATCCTTTGGGATGGTACTAGTCTTGACTTTTGGATGTTGACTGTGTATCCCAAGGCCTGTAACAGGTGTATGGCATAGGCCAAGTCCTTTAACAATTTCTTCTTGTTGTCCGCTTGTATTAGGCAGTCGTCCAGATATGGATAAATTTGAATTCCCTGTAGTCTGCAATGTGCAACTACTGATGCCAGGCATTTCGTGAATACTCTGGGTGCAGTAGATAAGCCAAAGGGCAATGCTGAGAATTGATAATGCTCTGATCCTGCAAGAAATCTGAGGTGTCTTCTGCAACTTGGTCGGATAGGGATGTGCAGGTATGGCTCCTTGAGATCTAGAGTCACCAGCCAAGACCCCTTGCCCAACATGGGAAGAAGTTGCTGTAGGGTCAGCATTTTGAATTTTGGCACAATGAGATAAGTGTTGAGTGCGGACAGGTTGAGAATAGGCCTCCATTGATTTTCTTTTCTTGGTACAAGGAATAGTCTGGAGTAAAATCCTTGGCCTTGTTCTGAACATGGTACCTTTTCTATAGCTTTCATGTGAAGTAAATTGCTGATTTGTTTTAAAGCCTCTGCCTTCTGATTTGGTGGTAGGTTTGGCATTCCGCTTCTTTTTGGCAAAGTGTGGAAGTGAAACCTGTATCCTTTGTCTATTATTTGCAATGTCCATGTATCCTTTGTAATATAATGCCAGTTTTTTGAGAATAAAGCCAGTTTTCTGCCCAAGGGTGCTTCCAGTTGATCCCTTGTAGGCGGAATCAGAGTCAAGTCATTGAGTCTGTCCTGTAGTAGTGGTTGTTGTTGTAGCTGTTGCACTACTCCTCTGGTTGGCAGGTTGCCACTGACGGCCTCTGTAAGAGCCCTTCGATTGACCTCTGCCTCTAGAGCGCCTGTTCCTGCCTCTCTGGGCTCTGTTCAAGTCCGGAAAGGACCAATTCTTTGTAGGCCAGTTTCTGCTGAATCTCAGTGGTTGAACTTGCAGGAAATCTTTAACTGTTTGCACAGATTTTGCTTTTTCTTCAACCTTTTTCAGGATCTCCTGAGCAGGGGAGCCAAATAAATTTTGTTTCTCCATTGGAGCATCGAGGAGTTTAGCTTTGACATGGTCTGGCAAAGACTGCTCCTTCAGCCAGGCATGCCTACGAATAACTGCCCCAGTCATAGCTGATCTAAATGAAGCCTCCAGTGCATCATAGCCACATTTTAAGAAATGGTTACTAACCTGCTGTGAGTTATGTACCAAATCCTGAAGTGATTTACGGTCTAGGGGTTCTGGAGAAGAAAGTTTCTTATTCAGTTCATCTAACAAATACTCTTGGTACTGTATCATATGGAATTGACAGTTTAATGCCCTGACAGAAAGAGTTGCAGATGTATACACCTTCTTACCCCAACTCTCTAAAGATCTAGACTCTCTTTCAGAGAGTAGGGGATTTTTGGCAGTAGTGGCTGCAACCCCTTTAGGGCCCTGAGAAATAGTTTCTGGGTCTGCAGAATGGGCTTTATACAGATGGAAATGAGAATCTGGGACCCTGTAATATCTGTCAGGTTTGGCAGGGGCCGGAGGAAGAGTGTCAGGGGCTGTACTGACATTATTGTACACATCATTAATTACATTTAGAACAGGAGGTATAGCTAAGGGCCTATGCTGAGGCAAATGCAAAAAGGTCCGTAATCTTTTTCTAGAATCAGAGAAATCCTGACCTTGCCATTGAAAGTGTTCTCTCATTGAGTGTAAAGTCTCCCCAAAAGAAAACTCTTCAGGAGGGGAGGCCGAAGGGATAGATTCCTCTGCATCTGAATCCTCATAAGGCGAGTAAGCCCCTTCCTGGTGGTCTGACAACTCAGATCCATCCGTGGAATCATCTGAGGAGTGAGGTTCAGAGGGGTCAGTCCTGGGCCTGTTGTCTGGAGGGGGATGAGAGGCCCTGTCTGGGTGAGGTTGTGAACCCCTTATTAAGGAGATAAGGTCCTCAGCCAGGCTGAGGATCTGAGAACTAGAGGAAGGCCTTTGGGGGGTAGATTTGGCAGGTAAGGCTTTTGAAAGTTTGGGAGCTTTAGCCCTAGAGAAGGCCTTAATGGACATAGAAGCTGGGGGCCTAGCAGCCCCACGTGCAGGGGTAGAAATGTCCAAAGGTATGGTGTCGGACAAATCCTGAACACTAGCTTCGGTAGGAAGTTCTGAAGCCGACTCAGCCGGGGCCTCTCGGGCCTCGGTGGTCGGAAGTATGGTTTCAGAAGAAGGAATTGCCGAGGATTCGGTTTTGGCCGAAGCCGAGACACTCACGGTAGGCCTAGCCGTGGTTTCAGCCGAAACCGCGGGCCGCGAGTGTCGGTCCTTTTCCTTGCGTTTTTTGACCATATGCGAAGTCGGAGTCTCCGACGGCATTTTATAAGCAAAAGCGGCTCCAAAAAACTCCTCTGCAAACTCCGACCGACGTCTAAGAGTTCGTCGGTTGAAGGAGGCACAGGCTAAACTGGCCGATACGTCGTGGTCTGGGCCTAAGCAAGGAAGGCAGTAAGAATGGAAATCCTTATGAGGTATTTGTTTCCCACAAGTTAAACAATTATTTACTTTGACTGACATCGGCTGAGGGAAGAAAGAGTCCCCAACGGGGTACTTAGCTTTTTTTTGAAGTCTTCGGTAGCTGAAATCTCTGGATCTGACCGACCGGCACTTGCGAACAGCTTCTGCTTCGGGCACCGCACAGCAAGAAAGACTGAGGAAAATGGCGTCGGCTGATGCTTTTATACCCCAGACGCTCTGACGTCGGGGAAAGTGCGACATCAGCCGAGGCCAGACCCAGACTTTGGAATCCGGCCGACTGAAGGGCTGCCTGAGGCAGGACAACCCATATGTTATGACTGCAGATGCATCCTTGAAGGACATCTGGCTAGGCTTAAAATGGCCTGCAAGAGCAGCTGTCCTAGTACTTACCTATGAATGCATGAAACTGTATATACAGTTGCAGTTCACTTGATCAGTACTAATTTGTGTGACTGAAGTCAACTGTAGTTCATTTTGTGCAAAGGGCTGTTTGTGTGAATGGTATTTTGGGGGACTTCTGGGTTGGTTTATGGTAAGGCTAGACATTTGTATGCAGATGTGTGTGTGTGTGCGTGCGTGTGTGTGTGCGACTGCATCTGCACCTGGTGAGTGGGCACTTAGGTCTCCTTGCCACTTTAGTAATGGCCTCCAAAAACACGTTGAAGAAAAAAACCATGAACACAGATGAAAAGCAACCTCCAGACGAACCAGAACCAGTAGGAATATGAAACCACAAACTTTGACTGTCAATAAAGTTTGTGGTTTCATATTCCTACTGGTTCTGGTTCATCTGGAGGTTGCTTTTCAACTTTAGTAATAGTGCTAACGCAATCCTAACCCTACCTCTGTCACTGACCGTAGTCATGCAGTTTACCTTAAAAAAACTTTTCCCTAACACTACCACTGTTCAGACAAGTATGATCTGAGTTGGGTTATTGATAGTACAGCAGAAAAGGAAATGTGTTTCCTTTTTCATTGAATTAGGTGTCTGTAATTAGTCCTGTTGATATAATGAAATGTTGGCATGTTATGGTCAATGTTTTGTGTGCGGATCATTTAACATGTCAGCCATTCATGACTGAGTACTGATACATCAGGATCAATCTCAGGCTCTGACTGGGAGAAAATTTTCAGCAAAGAAACAATGATTTGTACAGAAGTATAGCTAATACATCAATGCCAAACATTCAGAGATTACAATTTCAGCATAAAGCAATTACAGGATTAATATACATAAGGAAAGCAAAAGCATGTGTGTTTTTTGTGTGTGTGTGTGTGTGTGTGTGTGTGTGTGTGTGTGTGTGTGTGTGTGTGTGTGTGTGTGTGTGTGTGTGTGTGTGTGTGTGTGTGTATGTATATGGGTCACCTTCAGATGCCCGACAACGCGTTTTGCCGACACGGAATCCGACGGGACGAAAACACCGACAACGCAGATGACCGACAAGGTGAGAACCCGACGGACTCGGTAAGTGTGCGATCGAGTGAGGGATTTAGTGTTAGGGAGCGGACAGGTAAGTGTGCGATAGTGAGGGACTGTGGGTTTAGGGGTGGGTTAAGTGAGTTAGGGTTAGGGTGCAGGTAGGGTGTGTGCGATAGTGAGGGACTGTGGGTTTAGGGGTGGGTTAAGTGAGTTAGGGTTAGGGTGCAGGTAGGGTGAGTGTGCGGTAGTGTCGGACCTTGGGGTTAGGGGTGGGTAAATGAGTTAGGGTTAGGGTGCAGGTAGGGTGAGTGTGCGGTAGTGTCGGATCTTGGGGTTAGGGGTGGGTAAGTGAGTTAGGGTTAGGGTGCAGGTAGGGTAAGTGTGCGGTAGTGTCGGACCTTAGGGTTAGGGTTTGGGTTAGGGATAGTGGATATGTTATGTAGTGTACTGTGTTGTTTACGTGTAGTGTGTTGGTGTAATGGTTTTCGGTGTTTTGCGTTGTCGGTATTTTTTGTTGTCGGTCTTTTGGTGTCGGTGATTAGTGTGTCGGCGAAACGCGATTTCGAGGATATAAAGGTGATCCGTATGTATGTATATATATATATATATATATATATATATATATATATATATATATATATATATATATATATACAGAGAGAGAGACACACACACACACACACACACACACACACACACACACACACACACACACACACACACACACACACATGCATATATAATCTTTAATAGTGGGGTGGTTTCACTGGATCTCTCTGATTAGCACAATGGCTTACATATGCAGTATGAGGTCTTTCTACATCACAGAAACTATTTCATACTCTGCCATCCTTGCAGTTTTGACACTGCTAAATACTGAAATGCACATGCACACCACAGTAGTTATAGGATCATAGGAAGTTACTAACTTTTTGGCCCTGAGGCCATTATAAGCCTAGCCAAGAGTTTAGCCTATGTTTAGACAAGTCAGCACGCAAAGCCCCTGTCCAGCAGGGACACAGGTGGAATCCCAGGGGTGTATTTTCTGTTTCCCATCCAGTTATCCAGGTTGTGCTTAAAAAGGGTTAATGAGGTACTCTGCTTGACATGAAGAGGGAGTTTATTCCACAGATGTGGAAGTCTCTATGACACAAATCTGTCCCGCCAACAAGTCCTATTAATGTCACAGACAAGGTTGAAGTTGCGCGTGCGGGTTACTCAGGTTACTTGCGGATATGCAGCAGTCCCATCAAGGCGGGGTCTGAGATTGCTTTGTATGCCAGACAGAGGTCACCTCTGAGGCATCTGTATGAAACTGAGTACAGGGACAGGGCATTTAGTAGTTTAGGGCACTTTAGGTGATCTAGCAGCATGTAGTGACTGGAAATAAACCATCTGCTCTTCACCATTCCATGGGTATCACTGGAAATGCAGAAGCCCTTTCTTTTCTGTTTAACAGCAGTCACAAATACAACCTGAAAAAATGGAAATAACATACTCTGTCTGCTATCCTGCCTAAGGCAACCTTCAGAAAGAAAGTTAAGATGGACTCTCTTTACTTATCATCAGTTCCATATAGAACCCAAACCTTGTCATGTAACTTGTAATTAATTCCATATAGAACCCAAACCTTGTCATGTAACTTGTAATTAATTCCATAAAAATCCCAAACCTTGTCATGTAACTTGTAACACATTTGATGATTAACTAGCAAATATCTAGATTGCACATATGGATATTTGACATTCTCTAGTGTTCATACACAAGGGTGGACTTGGAACCAATGAATTTTTAGCCCAGTTTACTCCATTGTGATACTGGAATGCAGGGATGCATGTATACAAGACCACTAAATTGAAAATCTAATTTCTACTTTTTATACTTATCCACCCACATGACTCAGAGCAGAAATTCTGTGTTGTAAGCCTCTGATCAAAACACATTAATGAGAATCAGTCTTTGAGATACTTAGACCCTCCTCTCTTATCTGATTGGATGATGATTACTGACAGTTACAGCTCAGCCTAAATCCAGTGCTGTGACTGGGAGCACCAAGATTATGCTAACAGTAATGTTTCTTTAAGAATAAAAGTAAATATTAGAAGATATGCCTGGATGTGCTTGTGCAACTTTGCAGATCACTTCAAGTTTTCATTCATCAATGTGCCTTTTGATGGATCATTTGTTTCACCCCACTGTTAAGGAAACACTTTCCCAGAGGGAGTAGGATGGAGAGACCTTGCCTGCTGTAGGGGATTTTTTTCCAGGAATCAGTGAAGAGGAAGGAAAATGTGGCTCTATATCTAAGGGTCACAGGGGGGATTGCAAATGGGAAATGCAGTCCGCACAGTAGAGGAGGACTGCAAAATCAGGGTTTCTGAGATTTCTTTCTGGATAAACCCCTTCAGCATTCCTGAAAGGTTGTCAGACTGTTTCTGGAGGTAGTCGGAGATAGTTGTCTCTGCACCCAGATGCTTGGGCATTAGTTATATAAGATATCTGGGTGCTAAAAATCATATCCAGATGTTATTTAAAGGAAAACTTCACCTTCTCCTACAGTTTAACTCAACTCTTGGGTTGCTTTTCTCTCTACAATATAATTCCAGCACAACATAGGTACCTGAAACCTTCTTGTGCTTTATAAAACTTTCTTCACTTTGGTATCCCTCTGCACTACATGCTTCAGAGACCTCCACCTCATTACCACAATCAGCAGAACAAGCTGGAGGGACCGGTTCATAACCCAGAGACTGCCCATGCTATGGAATAGACTTCCCATACATGTCAAGCAGAGCACCTCACTGGCCCTCTTCAAGAAAAATCTTGATGAGTGGATGGGAAATAGAAAATTCACCCCGAGGATCACTTCAGTGGCTCTACTTGACAGAGGCACTGGGAACTAAGGTCGGGTGGCACGATGCCATGGTAATCCTATGAGCTAGGCTTGTAAAGGCTCCAGGGCAATTAGCCTAGTACACACCTATGAACCTATGCCTGTTATTCAAGTGAGTAATCAAAACCACTGAATCCAAATGTTCATGAATACACAGACTCACTTTGAATAAGATTTTCTGAAGTGCATTTCCCCAAATTCTGTAATTCTCCTGCCAATATGGTACCTGATGTCACTATTAAATAAGGAAGTGTCAGGAAGACTCTGCAGACAGCAAAATTCTTTGCACTTATTCCAGTTAGAAATGACTTCCAGGGGCCAATGCAGTGCCTGAGCAAGACAGTTTGGGATTCATCTCTGTCAGATACCTGTGCTACTCTATACCCAATTTCTAGGCAAGTCAGCTGCAATTATGGTACTTTATGTCACGTATTTTATTCAAAAGCACTTCACTCAAATTCTATAAAAGATTATGGCAGATTACTGCATAGCAGATGATAACTAGCTGGCCTACAGTGCTAATACATTTGCAAGACAGAAAACAGTATTTTGTTGAAATTGCAATGAGCCTTGCTTGTTGCATATTTGGCTCACTTAAGGTCTATGGTCTTTGGGACAAGCTGAAAATACAGCCCCAGCTTACATAAAATATGTGCAGCCCTTTCTTACTGAAAAAAAATCAGTCTTCTTCAAAGATGCCTGGTTATTTTTTGACTGACGTGGTTAAATGGTACCTTTGACTGAAAAGGTTGCAATTTAAGCATTTATAGCTAAAACTCTGATTAATATGTGGGTGTATGAATTGGCATTCATTGTCTAGTGATAAACACATAAAAAAGGGTTAACAAATGGCATAAATACTAAATGACAATGTCTAATGAGACTTAACGGATAATAAAATTATTGCTGTAAACTGTCAGTTGTTTTCTTGTTATCTGTCTACTTGAATTTGAAGTTCCAGAGCTTAGTCTAAAAATGATCCAAATAGAGCAGTTCTACCCTGGTAAATAAACAAACACACACACACAAACATACATACATTCAAAATTCAGCTAACTGTATCACTAAAAATAAATATTCTAAATTAAAAGGATGTGCAACACAGTGTAAGATTCATATCTAACGTCTGGCTAGAATAAGTGAAATTTCAGGCCTGCTTTTCAAAAGCATTCATAGAATATGCTGTTTTTAAATATACATGAAATGAGTTCCATAGCAACACATTTCGACAAGTACTGTCATCAGAAATATGGTCTAGATTTAGTTTGATTTAATAGGTAAAGCAGCCTTTTGAAAACTGTGGCTGTCATTTTCCTGGGACTTAATCCAAAAGATCCACAATAAATAAAATGTGGATGCTTGAATACTTATAATAATAAATAGCTACAAGAAATTTTACAGGTTTGCTGTAAAAACATCTTCAGAAGCAGGAAAATCAGCTGAGGTCTGCATCTCCACAGATTTCTGTTAACTGCAGGTATTTGTTAACAAGAAGATGGATTATGTGGTGATGTCATTTAAGGGTGCCTGAAGGTACTGCTGTCAAAGAAATATCTGTAGAAAACTATTCCTCTCACTAGCTGTAAAGGATAATAGGGCATTCCTGTCATTGCAATGAAGGATTTTAGAGCACTCATACAATGTTGTGAATGCTTTTCATTACTCTGTCCATTTCTTTACTGTGTTAAAGGGAATGCATTTTATTCCAGCAACAACCAACTTTAACTCTCAGTCAGCCACTTCAATACAATACTGAATGTATTTATTTTCTGTCGGCAGCTTCCTACCCCTGCACACCCCCCCCCCCCAACAAACATGGTGCTGGGTGAATTCTGCATCATTTTCCTGCTAACTCAGAGATCACAAAAATTCAGAGAAAGTTATAACATTAAAAAAAAAAAAAACACTGAAAACATCAAACGTACTGCTTACTTGTTTGATTAGTCCTGATTCTGAATGAACAATATTTGAACATAAGTCATTGCTGGAACAATCAAAACATGTCATGAATCCTGGGCAATGTGTGGTATTCTATAATTTCCTTCCAAAAATGTCCTCCTTTTGTTCCTCACAATCTACCTGTTTATTGACACAGACTGTCTTTAATATTTCCCCTTAGAAGCATCACTTCTCACCTGGTCATATTCAGTGCCGGCTTCCAGTAGGCTCTGTTGGATGGCAAACTGCAAGAGATCATCCTCGTCTTCCCTGATGGAGTCTCTGTTACTGCCCACCACAGTGTAGCCTCGTGGTACCTCAAAAAGGGTCGGGTCCATTTCACAACCACGGCAAGAAGCTAGCAAGAAGAAAGTACAATGCTATTTAAAGTGACAGTCAATAAAGATACGAAGCAGGTGGGCAGGCATCCAGAATAATTAACCATGACCAAAGCACTGTGGATCATTATTTATATATCAAGCCCTACTATTTCAAAACCTTTGCTTTTTCTTGCTTGACTTCTGCCTTTTTTTTCTTGCCTGCTGCGATTCAGTAGCAGTTCTGTGTTTATTATAATATTTATATCATTACAAGCAGCGGAGAAAGAACACTTGTGTAAAATCTTACTATAATGGTAGATGTCCTTGCCTTCAGTGATATAGTATTCTTAACATATGGCATACCCTGCCATGGAAGCTTGACATCTGGCCAGTCTACCACAGATCCCTGTTGCTGCAAAGGCATGCCAAATGTCTCCCAAATGCTCCTTCCATAGCATAGGGCATAAAGGTGATGTTAAGGTCTACCATAGTCAGAACTGATTGCCCTAGCAGGAACACTAATCCATGGAACCCAATAGGTAATAATGTACAGCTAGGAAGGCAAAGGACTAGGGGAAAGGAGGGAGGGAGTGAATACTACAGCAGTGAAGGCAAGGACATCTACAGTTATGGTAAGATTTTACACAATTGTACTATGTCCTTACATTCACTACTGCAGTATGCTTAACATATAAGACTGCCAAAGCTCAAGAGGAAACTAGAGAGGTGGAAGGAGCATAAGAGTCCTCTAAAAAGCCATGAAGAACAGCACTAGCAAAACCAGCCCTATTTCTAGAGATACCATCCAGCTTGTAGTAGAAGTGCAGGTAGCTGCTTCAAGAATAGAATTAGAATCTAAGCACTTGAAAAAAAAGCACCAGAAGAAGCCACAGCTCTAGTAGAATGAGCTTTGACTGAAGAGGGAAGGCTCTTGCCATGAAAAGTATAACAAAAAAAAATAGCCTTAGAAATCCAAGAAAAAATAGTTTGCTTGAATACAGCAAGTCCCAAAGATCTAGGAAGAAAAGAAAGAAATAACTGATCAGATTTTCTAATAGCCTTAGTGTTGTCCAAATAAACCTTGAGTTGTCTATACATGTCCAAGTTATGCAGCACCCTCTCACTGTCAATTTGCAGACAGGGGAAAAAAGTAGGCAGATTAATAGAATGATTAAGCGACAGCTCATTAACCACCTTAGACATAAAATAAGGGTTAGTGTGCAAGGACACTCTTGTCCTCATGAAAGATCAAAAAAGGAGGACAAGCAAAAAGGGCCTGTAACTCAGGCATCCATCTGGCAGAAGAGCTAACAAAAGAACATTCTTCCAGGAACAATGTTGCAAGGAAGCTGAAGCAGCAGGCTCAAAAGGTGCCTGAGTCAACTTCTCCAAAGCAAAATTATGATACCAGGAAGGAGGAACAGGATTCCTGGGAGGTCTAATATTAAGGATGCCTTTAAGAAATTGTTTCAACTCAAATCTAGAAGCTAAAAGAGGAGGAAAGGCAGACAAGCAGAGACAGCTGATAAGTGGGTCTTAATAGAAAAATAGGCCAAACCAGCACTGAGCAACTCACACAAATAAGACAGAACCAAAGGAACATCCACAGTAAGTAGGTCCAGGTTATGACAGACACCACAAACAGAAAACCTCTTCCATTTGGATAAGTAGGATTTCCTAGTAGTAGGTTTCCTGGCCTCCTGCAGGACATGCACTAAGTCTTCAGAAAAAGGGTGTCTATGAGGAATCAAAATCCTATCACTCACAGTGTCAGTTGAAGTGTGGACAGGTGGAGATGGATGAGAGAATCCTTGTCTTGTGAGAGTAGATTCACAGGAGGAAACTTGTGATGATTACCCCTGGCTAAATGCAGAAGACCAGGGAACCAGTGTTGTCACAGCCAAAAGGGAGGCACCAACAGGATTTTGGGAAAATCCTGTTGAATTTTGAACAGGACTTTTAGAATGAGAAGAAGAGGAAGGAATGCATAAACAAACATCCCCTTCCAAGAAAACAAGAATGCATCCACCTTCCACACCAGAGGACCTGGGACTCTGGCACAAAATGGAGGAAGTTGTCTGTTCAGAAGGGAGGCAAAAAGATCCACTTGAGGTGTACCCCACTGGTGGATAATGTCCAGAAACTCATCCCTGTGAAGCATCCATTAGTGGGACTGAGTTAAGGACCTGCTCAGTGTGTCTGCCACAATGTTCTAACCAGAAGGGATATAAACTGCCTGAAGAGTCACTTGATACTTGAGAGCAATATTCCATACCAGAAGTGCCAACCGGCAAAGAAGATAAGCTCTCATTCCTCCCTGTTTGTTGATATACCACATCACTGTGGTATTGAATGTGAACACCTTGAGATGCCCTGAACAGGAAAGAGGATAAAAGACCTGAAGAGCTAGCAGAAGAGCTCTCATCTCTTTGACACTGATGTGCTCCTTCTGCTGATGAGGTAACCACAACCCTGAACTTTTAGGGAGACAAATGTCGCCCCCCCATCCCATGTCTGAATCATCTGTGAACAATACCTGAGAGGGAAGAGGGGGATGAAAAGGGATCCCTGGATTCAAAGACCACTGCTGAATCCACCAGTAAAGTTCCTGTTTGAGACGAGGAAGAAGAGGAACTACAAAGTCTAGAGGATGTGTATGTTGAAGCCACACATCAATGAAACTTTCTCATGTGAAGTTTGGCCAGAAGGAGCATCGAAATGGTGGATGCCATGAAACCCAGAGTTCTCAGAAACTCCCTGGTGGTAATGGAAGCCAGAGGAAGAAGAATGTGAAAGAAAGAAAATGAGAATCAAGGCCTTTGGAGGGGGAAGGGAAAGCAGCATTGGTACCGTCTGAATCCTGCAACCCAGAAAAACATGATCTTCAGAAGGACTCAGAGAAGATGTTTTGAAATTTATAGTGAACCTCAGACGGGAAATGGCAAAATGAAGATTTTGTAAAGGGGTCTCTGGAGTGGATCCCTGAATCAATGGTTTGTCCAAGTAAGGAAATATTTGGACCCATTGAAGCTTGCAAAAAGCCATCAAAGGAGCAAGGCATCTGGTGAACACCCCTGGGGCAATAGAAGGCCAAAGGGCAAAGCAGTGAACTGAAAATACCAAGAAGCAATAGAGAAACACAAAAACCTCCTGAAAACAGGATGGATCAGAATATGGAGATAAGCATCTTGAGATCCAGAGACTCCATATAGGCCTGAGGGAGCAAGAAAGGAAACAGAGTCTGAAGTGACAACATCTGAAAGGAAGGCACTTTTAGAAAAGTGTTTAGATGAGAGAGGTCTACAATAGGTCTCCAAGTGCCCTCATTCCTGGGCACTAGAAACAGTCTGGAGTAGAATGTTTTCCCCCTTTGGGACACAGGCACCTCTTGAATGGTATCCTGAGTCAAAAGATCTTGAAGAACCTCTGGGGAAAAGGGAAGCTGTTCCTGAGTAGGTTGAGGAATGGCCATAAAAGGAGGACAGGATTTCCACACCATGAAGTACCCCTGACGAATGATTAACACAACCCAAGAACCCTAAGTGATCTGAAGCCAAACAGGAAGAGAAAGAGAAATGCTAACAGAAAGAGAAATGTGGCTGGGAAGAGATGACAGTCATACAGCACCTGGTTTGTCTGGAAAGGAAGTCCCTAAAAACTGAGGAGCCTTAGCAGGAGAAGCCCATTTGCCACTCTTTTTACCTTTAGTAGAAGGGTGGGATTGCCTACGAACAAAAGCAGGCTTAGAGGTGTGGTTTCTCTGAAATTTAGGCACAGGAGAAACAAACACATGTTTAAGCTCCTGTAAGGCCTCACCCTTATCCTGAAGGGACTTAAACAAACTAGCAGCAACTTTCCTAAACAAAAGAATCCAGGGGAGCATCCATCAACTTAGGCTTAGTATCATCAGGTAGAGGTTGAAGCCTAAGCCAAGAATACCTACTCATCTCTGAACCAAAAATAGCAGCCATAGAAGAGGCATCTGCCACAGCATACGTATATTTAATGAAATAATGAATGATTTGAGAGGAAGTCCCTAGCAAGAAAAGAACAGAAGTTTTACCCTCATAGTCTGGAAAATCAGAAATAAGTTGACAGGCCTGAGAAAGAATAGACAACACATACTAGACATATGGGTCTGATAATTAACAGCCCTAAAAGCTAAGGCAGCAGAAGTGTAAACCTTCTTACACAACCTTTCCATAGCTCTGCTGTCCTTGTTAGAAGGCAATAATTTGGGAGAAAGAAGCAATTGAGATGGCTTATCAGAGGCTATAGACACTACAGAGGGGTCAGCAGCAGGACATTTACATAAAACAGAATAATTTTCAGGCACCCTATAAAACCTGTCAGATTTCTTGGGAGAAGGGGGCAAAGAATTAGGCACATGAGCGGCATTGGAAAAAAGCATCCAGCAAAGCAGCCAGAACAGGAGGAACAGCCACAGACGTAGGAGATTCCAACTGCAGCAAGTCATAGTGCCTCTTATGGATATCAGAGACCTGTGCACAATCCCACTTAAAAAAAAATCCATCATCCTAGAGAGTGTGTCCCCAAAGGAAATTTCCTCAAAAGGAACATCAGGACTAAGAGATTCCTCCTCCTCTGACCCACAGTCCAAAGAAGAAGGAATTTGAGTAGACTAAGTCAGGGATTCATCATCAGAATCCACCTCATTCTCAGAAGAATCCTGTTCTCTAAGCCTTTTAAGGGGAGTAGAGGACCAAGGAAGAGCAGGAACCAAAACCCCTTGAGGAGACTTTAAGGACATTAAACCAGTAAATAGCCCCTGAGTAAAAGCCTGCCATTCACTTTGTGGATCCCTAGGAACAGAAGAAACATGTTGAAGTTTGTTTCTTTTTTAAGGGAATATCCCCTCCAAAAAACTGAGAAGGCTCAGATCCAGGATGACAGTAAAGAACCATAGTAGAAACTTTTTCCCCATCTAAAAATGGAGGAACTCCCCTGGCCTCCTTGGAAAAAATCATCCATGGTTCCCCCTGAATGTCTGAGATGGATGCCTGCAAAGTCTCTTTGGATGTGGTGCTAGATGGATCCTCACCGGCCTCCAACATGGTCATGGCAGAGAAATCCAACAACACAGCTGGGCGATCCTCTGACTTTGTAATGACCATGGAAGAAACACCTGGCAGAGAGTGGAAAGCAGAAGATTCCAGTCATAACTTTTTAACCTTCTTCTTTCCTAATGGCTGACCCTCAGGGTGGGAGATTCCTTCCATTGTATCTTTAGTGAGAAGCGTAAGATGCTGGTTCTCAAGATACAAGGAAAGGGAAGAAAGTCTACTCCGAAGGGTTTTTGGGACAAATGCCTGACAAACTGAACAAGACGTATGGTCAAGAGAAGCTCCAAGATAAAAAAGATACATATCGTGGTGGTCTTTTGGGGGAATGTATCTCCCACATTGGCATTTACCCTTCCTGGATGACATTCATCCAAAGGAGCAAAAAATAAGACAAGAAAAAACAAAAACCTCAACAGGACAATTACCAGCAAGTGCAAAGAAGTCAGTAAACAGGCATAGGTAGTCACTGGAGAATGAGAATACATTCAACTGGCAGAAAACGAATGCAGGTAAACAGACTGATGATGAAAAAATACGTTCGGACTGGCAGCAAAGAAGTTCTGACTATGGTGGGCCTGAATGTCACCTTTATGCCCTATGCTATGCAAGGAGCATTTGGATAACAGTCTGCATACCTTTAAATCAACAGGAGTCTTTGGTAGACTGGCTGGACGTCATGCTTCCACTGCAGGGAATTCCATCTGTTAAGAATACTGCAGCAGTGAATGTACGGACATCAAGAGAGCTTCTGGTTGAGCTACATCATGTGAACTAGTACTTTGATGTACAGCAAAACAGAAAAAAAACAGCTGCTGTGGTGAACTCAACAAAGATGAAGATACCAAAGCATCAAGCACTTCCCTTGGAGGTGACTCAACTTAGACACATATATATAATAAGACTCCATTTGATCTGCACCCCTTGTCAAATCACCTGTGTATTGCATTATTAGTGCAAACAAACAGGCATACACAGGCATAGACATGTTATATGTGGAAGTAAAGACACACACACACACACACACACACACACACATATGTGTGTGTGGATCCCTATCAGAAGTGAGAGACTAATTCTGCGAGTTCTGTTTCTTTAAAAATTAAAGTGCAAGACAAGCACACAAAAAACTGAATTCCAAAACTCAGCCTTAAACTTGCACAGCAGGAGAGCTTCAACGCCCTGCACCTTTTGCCCCAGCTCTTGCTATTTATATACTTGTACCTCAGAGTAGAGGGACACTCTAGGATACCGCACTCTCAGAATTAGTATCTATATTACCACGTAAGTGCTTACATTTTCACTGTTGCTTGGATTGCAGTTACTATCCTTGGGCTTTCAATCAGTACCGCAGGCACCCCACCCCATACACATATACATTTCCTAAACAAATTATGCGTTTTCAAGGCAGAACAATATTTCCTTTGAATAACTGAGTAATTGAATAACTGAGAATGAGTACAACACTGAGATAAACCAGTTGTTGTGATATATGGCTGATGTTCACCAGTTCTTATTTTTAGGAGAGGGAAATGATAAGTCCCATTATGTCCCATTTTAAATAAATTATGATGCACTTGCCGTAGGGTTTTCATGCTGTGGTTCACCAGAAGCCTTAAGCTGAATGTTTTGCACTGTTTATAAACCAAGGGCTGTAATTAGTTACGCACACTGTCTGTTGCTGTGCCTGCTCCATCTATGAAAGTAACAGTTAGTCTTTGACAAGCCTCAATGCACATTTCCTTTCTTAGTTATTAATATTTGCTACAGCTTTCTATAGTGAAACATAAATATTAATTTCCATATGATTCAGAATTGTGATTCATAGCATACGTAGGCAAACAGAATCTTTTTATTTGTTATTATTTATTTATATTTTATTGACCATATTTGTTCCCCTAGGTATGTGTTGTATTGTCAGGGGAGACCAGAAGTGGTATATGCACTGGATATGGGAAATGTCCCTAGTTTTTGAAGCATGTCTTCAAATTCTAGTGCAAATGTAGCTGGAAAAAGGTAAGACTATGATGGAGGAGTAAACTGAGAATGCTATCAGCAAAAGGGACTGCATTGCTGAGACTGACAAAAACTAAAGTGACAGACAGTAGATTAGATGTTACATTTGCTGCAAGAAGGATTCTCCAGAAGGGAGTTAGGTTCTGCGGAGTGTTATGTTGGAGAGGTGTTGTCTGATAGCCACTGACAATACTAGATTAACTGATATTTCAGATCTGAAGGTGGTGCTGTGTTGCAGATCACTTCCAGTGATGATGGAGTATCGACAACTGAGTATGGAGACAGTAGTCAGAAATTAAGAGAAGAGGAATTCCTCATGGATGAAATTCATGAAGAGACAAGTTTGAGTGGAACTGGCACCATTAAGACTAATCCTGTGGTAGCTGGTAAAATCAGGCAAACAAAAAAAAAACATGTAAGTATATTATTCAAGAGACTGCTTCATGCAGTTCATTTGCTCATTCGTCAAGCAGCACAGACAAGATTATAAGCAGTGATGATATACGAGATTAACCTGTTGAACCACTGGATTTTTCTGCTAACCACTGGGGGTCTCTAATTCATTTAGGGCTTGCCAAATTTTGTGAATAAACTTTTCAGTTTCATGCATCGGCAAAGAACTTTTTCCTCAATTTTCGGAAAATAAAAGCTGACATTTACTCTTTGAATGAATATGTTGTTGCAACAAAAATATGTTCTGTAGAAGTGATTCAAGAGGATATACATGTGTTTATTTCTCTGAGAAATGTGCAACAGTGCATGACGGAAAACCCATTTCAGATAACAGAAAAATATGGACTGGAAAACTGGAAGTATGCATTATGTTAGAGCCAGTAGTTAAGAGTATCATAAATTTATCTAGTGGGCTGGTGTGCTGCTTATAAATGGACAAAGAGGAACAATGAAATATTGAGGAAAACTAAAATCATTTTATTTTTGCAGCATTTTGTCTCATTTAGTTCCTATCAAAGTTGTCATTGTAAACAATGTTGTGAAGTGGGGCATTCGATGAAAAAGTTTAAAATGAAACACACAAAATGTAACAAAGTAGGACATTTAGGGACTGATTGCCCAGATGGTACTAACGATGAGCTTACAGAACAACTAAGTGAAACTAATGCTGAAAGTTATCAAGATATTGAGAACCCAGCTGAGGGGCAGTTTAATCGAGACTGCAGCAGAGGGGCAGTTTAGAAATGTTCATGATTAAGACAATAAAGAAAGTTCTAATGGTATTCTCAGTAATGAAACACAATAGGAAAGAGAATACGTAAGGGAGGCATGTATGGAAACTAATACGTTAGATGTTCTTGAAACAGATGGTGCTGGAAAAGGGGTAAGTGAAGAAAGGGGAGTGTCTATTAATAACAGGATAAGGCACCTGAAGAAGAAACTGAAAATGGAAGTCATTACACACTTTATAAACTCGAGAAAGGTAAGAGTTAATATTAAAGTTTGTCCACTGAAAGTTACAGCATTAAAGATGACATGCAATTTGTTATGTTAAATTGGTGTAAGCAGCTTGATTCAGACTTCATGTATTGACTAGATGTGAGATAGTTTTCTGTTTCACTAAGAGAACAAGTTCTTATATTGTTGGGTGACACTGTTATGTGGTCAGTTGGTCAATAAGAATGTTCTGGGATAGGACTGTTAATTAGATAAATAAATATTTATATCTTGGAAGTGAGCATTAGCCATGTAGGTACATTATAAATTAGTAGTGGAACTGTCTTTTCTCCACTTCTTCAGAACCTCAGAATAGGCATATATAACTCCATCGGTTAGGGACTGTCTTCCACTATGAACCCCATGCAAACAATAAAAATGTTTATGTTCACTGAAAGTGATTTCAGTGAGATACTTTCATTTAATTGGCATCTGACATTATTTCATATAATTTGGGATAGTTTCTGGGACAATATGAAAATAATAAAATGAAAGAATGTAAAATTGTTAAATGGACAATTTAGTCAGAGTCCAAAAATGATGGCAGCTCTGCCTGAACTATGGTATGGCGATGAATAAAACCCTTTTATCAGCCATGGGAGAAGTGGTCGTTAGCATTTAAGGAAAATATAAAAATAATTATTTATGTATAGGAAAGAAAGGAATTAAATAGAAAAAAATATTATGAAGTACTGATGATAAATTATGATATGCTGATGAGTTAAAATAGATTGAAATGTTTAAAGAAGGAGAGAAATGTATGAAGAAAATAAATCATTACATGGAATATTTATTATACAGCAATGCTATTTTGGAAGGGATAAATCAGACAGTTAAGGCATATTCTGGGAGGGAAGTTTATGTCAAAGAATGTAAAATAGATGTTATAGGGACAACTAAAAGAAATAAAGTTGATACACAGGAATGAATAATGGAGGTGATACATCTCTTTGTAGAAAATATATGCATGGAGTTAGGGAATAAGGAAAAAGTGGAGTGACAAGTGCCTTTAATGTCTCACAGTCAGCATGATCAACTGGATAAGAATGTTAAAATGGAGGAATTAAAGTATTATAAATGGTAATTATAGATAGCTTAGAGTGGAATATGGGATAGGTTCATATGTTCACAGGTGTGTACTAGGCTAATGGCCCTGGAGCCTTTACAAGCCTAGCCCATAGGATTATCTTGGCATCATGCAACCCGACCTTAGTTCCCAGTGCCTCTGTCAAGTAGAGCCACTGGAGTGATCCCTAGGGTGAATTTTCTATTTCCCATCCACTCATCAAGATTTCTCTTGAAGAGAGCCAGTGAGGTGCACTGCTTGACATGTATGGGAAGTCTATTCCATAGCATGGGCAGTCTCTGGGTTATGAACCTGTCCCTCCAGCATGTTCTGTTGATTGTGGTAATGAGGTTGAGGTCTCTGGAGTGTGTAGTGTGGAGGGATTGGGATTTCTTCAGATGTAGCATTTCTAACAGAGCTGGGTCAGACATGGCTTTGTAAGTCAAGCAGAGATCACCTCTAAGGTTGTGTTTTCTTTTACAAAGATATACACAAAATTGATAAAGACTGTCTTTTGGAAGGGCTTAATGAATTGGTAAGACAAGAGTAAGAGAAGAGAAAGTATGTTTAGGTGTTATTAAAGTCATATGGAAAATTACAGAACAGAAATGCCAGCTAAAATGCCAGAGATCTTTAACACTATGTCACTGTGATTGTAAAACTTGATGAAAATTTTGCAGATAAGATTTAATGAGATATTAAACAGTTTATTAAATAACTGTTTTTTTAAAGAACTATATTACATTATCATTTAATGATGACATAAGTAAAATTAAATTAATAGAAAAGAAAACAAACCGTATTAACATTTTTTTTATTTACATACATTTTCTTTCTTTGTTTATAACTGTCATTCGGTCCAACATTACATAAATTGCTCATTTTCTGCTTTCTTATAAACCTCACTCCTCCTCCTGAACATTATTGTGCATGTATTGTTCCCACAAATTCCATTTTTGTCTATGTAATTTGCTCCTTCTTTTTTATAAAGATCTCACTTTCATTTTTTTTATCTCTGTTATAGTATTTGATAATTCAAATACAGTTGGCTTACACTTTGATTTCCATTTTCTAGTAATTGCTTTTTTTGGAAGCCAACAGAATTAAAGTCAACAAGGTTTCATTATGTGTAGGCACTTCAGATCTTGTATTCCAGCTCAAAAACCAACTGAAAGAAATGCTACTTTTTAATAAAATAATTGTAGGTGGAATAATAAGTGAAGAAAGGAAAGAATGATGCATTCTCTTGTAATATAGAAAAAGTATTGCCAATGTTGGTCTTTGACGTTACGGGAAATTTTACAACTATTGGTTGTGGAAAGAATGTAACCCACGGTGGTGGTGTTGCGGTAGCGTTGTCGCCTCACAGTAAGACACTGTCCGGTTCGATTCTCAGCTAGAGCGTCTTCTGCGTGGAGACATGCGTGAATGGGCGGACCTTCGTTGAAGGTTGCGCATCAGAGCTGGTAACTCGGTACATAAAAATCAACTACCAATCATTAGTGGACCAGATTTCTGCTGTGGTGACCCCTAACCGGGAAAAGCCGAAAGACGCAGGTTGTGGAAAGAATGTAATGGATATGTTAAAATCAGTGAGCGATAAAAAGTACAGTTTTGTACCTACCATAAATGTAGATGTTCTAGTGCTAATACAGCTGCAGTAATCACAGATGGGTTCTCTGCCGTCAGGCGGGTCCTCGGTCGGCCGAATTCCAAAGTCTAGGTCTGGCGTCGGTTGTTGTCGCTTTCTCTCCTGACGTCAGTGAGGCCGGAGTATATAAGACACAGCCGACGCCATGTTCTTCAGTCTTTCTTGCCCCAGATGTCAGGTGCCCCCAGAAGGAAGGCAATACATAAATTATATATATATATATATATATATATATATATATATATATATATATATATATATACATGCAATGCAATATAATCCAAAATCAGTAGTTGCAAGCAAATAAACCATAGAAGGATAACCCAGTCAGATTGTATGAAGAGGGGGTTAGGTCCCATGCCTTTACCAAGTGGGGAAGGAGGGAGGGAAACCTGTACTGCAGCTGTATTAGCACTCGAACATCTACATTTATGGTAGGTACAAAACTGTACTATGTTCATCGTGCATACAGCTGCAGTAATCACAGATGGGTAGAGTCCCAAAGCTACGCACAGGGTGGTAGGTACTAGGTGGAACTGGGATGAGCCAGAATGCCCTGCAACACAGCAGTGGCAAAGCCTGCTCTAGTTTTGGAATATAAAGGCAGGTGGTAGTGTCTTGTGAAGGTATGTACAGAACTCCAAGTGGCTGCCTCCAAAATATCTTTGGTAGGAACTCCTCTGAGGAAGGCTGTAGAGGTAGCTGTGGCCCTGGTGGAGTGGGATCTGATGCCTGTAGGAACAGATTTCCCATGATAGGAATAACAAAACCGTATGCAGTGGCCTATCCACTTTGAAATAGTCTGCTTGGTAACTGGCTTCCCTTGAGCCCCTACAACATAGGACACAAAAAGTTGTTCTGATTTCCTGAAAGACTTTGTTCTGTCCAAATAATAACGTAGCTGCCTATGGATGTCTAAAGAGTGTAGCAGCCTTTCCCCTTTGTTTTGAGGATTAGGGTAAAAGGTAGGTAGGTGTATGGCTTGATTTAAAGCTACCCTGGATACCACTTTAGGCATAAATGACGGGTTGGTACGAAGGGAAACCCTGTCCTGATGGAAGATGAGAAAGGGCTGCACCGCCATGAGGGCCTGTAGTTCCGAAACCCTACGAGCTGAAGTGATGGCCAGAAGGAAGGCTGTTTTCCAGGACAAATATTGCAAATCTGTTGAGGCAGCTGGTTCAAAAGGAGGAAATGTTAATTTTTCTAGTATGTAATTAAGATCCCAGGCTGGTATTGGTTGTTTCCTTGGTGGTCTTATATTCTTAGCCCCTCTGAGGAACTGTCGTAAGAGTGGGTGAGAAAATAAAGGTGGATCCATGTTGAATTCTGCAGAAATGGCTGAGGCATGGATTTTTATGGAAGAAAATGAAAGTCCACTGTTCAGCAGCTCAGCTAGATACTGTAATACCTGAGGCAAGTTCAGTTTTCTAGGGTCCTGGCCTTTTTTCTCATTCCAAGAGCAAAACCGTTTCCATTTTGTGGAGTAAGCCTTTCTAGTAGATGGCCTTCTGGCCTCCAAAATGACATCCTGCACCTCCTTGGAGAGTAGGGTCTGTTGTGGTGTTAAGGAATTTTCCATGCAGCGAGATTGAGTGTTTTCAGCTGACTGTGAAGAGTTTTGTAGCTGTGCTGAGTCAGCAGAAGAGGCATTAGAGGCAGGGACCAGGGAGGAGTATGTGTTAGGCTCCTCAGGAGCGGGTACCAGTGTTGCCTTGGCCAATCTGGAGCAATCAGTATCATCTTCGGTCTGTCTGCTCTTGCTTTCAAGAGTACCTTGGGCAGAAGAGGCAGAGGTGGGAATGCGTAAACTGTCCATGCTGTCCAACTGAATGAAAGGGCGTCCACTCTCCAGGCCTTTGGATGAAAGGTCCTCGAACAAAACTTTTCCAATTGATGATTCCTGTGGGAGGCAAAAAGATCTATGTCTGGCCTCCCCCACGCTTGGATTATCTCTGTAAACACCTGAGGATGCAACTTCCATTCGTGTGGATCTGTCATATTTCTGCTTAGATTGTCTGCCAGCGTGTTTTCCAATCCTGGCAAGTACTGTGCTTGAAGTTCGATTTGCCATTCCAGAGCCAAGTTCCAAAGAGTCATGGCTAGTCTGCACAAGGGGTATGAATGTGTTCCTCCTTGTTTGTTTATGTGCCACATTACTGTGGTGTTGTCTGTTCTTATCAGTAATTGTCCTGGATGCAGGAGGTCCTTGAAAGCTGTAATTGCATTTATTACTGCTAGCATTTCTTTTTGATTGATGTGAAGGTGCTTTTCATTTTGGGACCATTTGCCCTGAATGCACCTGTCCGTCATGTGCGCCCCCCAGGCGTAATCTGAGGCGTCTGTTGTGATGACTTGATTTGCTTGAGGCTTGCAGAATGGGAGGCCTGTGTTTGCTTGACATGCTTGGGCCCACCATAGAAATTCCGTTTGCAAACATGGAATTATTGGTATTATTGCTTCCAAACTGTGACTGTGTTGAGACCATAGGTTTTTAAGGTACCATTGAAGTTTCCTCATATGCAGCTTTGCACATGGGATTAAAAGAATGCAAGATGCCATGAAGCCCAGAGCCTGCAGGATTTTCCTTGCAGTAAGCCTGGTACATTTTGCTAGTATTTTGAAGTACTGAGTTAGTTGCCCCTGTTTTTCTGGCGTAAGATAGGCCATCTGGGTGTTTGTGTCCAAGTTGGCACCCAGGAAAGTTATTTTCTGAGATGGTGTTAGCCTGGATTTCTCTTTGTTGATTGTGTATCCCAGAGAATGCAGTAACCGTGTTACATAAGCCAGATGTTCCAGAAGTATGTGCTTGCTGTCCGCTTGGATCAGGCAGTCATCCAAATAAGGGTAAATTTGTATCCCTTGAAGTCTGCAGTAGGCAATCACTGATGCCAGGCACTTTGTGAATACTCTGGGCGCAGTAGATAAGCCAAAGGGCAATGCAGAGAATTGATAGTGGATTGAACCTGCAAGAAATCTGAGGTATCTTCTGCAGCTTTGTCTGATTGGGACATGCAGGTATGCCTCCTTGAGGTCCAATGTTACCAGCCAAAACTCCTTGCCCAGCATGGGAAGAAGCTGCTGTAATGTGAGCATCTTGAATTTTGGTACGAGTAAAAATGTGTTTAGGATGGATAAGTCCAAAATGGGTCTCCAGTTGATTCCTTTCCTTGGTACCAGAAAAAGTCTTGAATAAAAACCTTGACCTTGTTCGTGAGTAGGTACCTCTTGTATAGCTCTCATGCCTATGAGCTTTGAAATTTGTAGTTGTGCCTCTGCCCTTTGATTGTGTGGCAGGTTTGGCATGCCTCTCATTTTTGGAAGAGTGTGGAATTGAAATTTGTAGCCTCTGTTTATAACGTCCAGGATCCATTTGTCTGTTGTGACAATATGCCAATTTCTTGCAAATAATGCTAGCTTTCCTCCCAAAGGTGCTGCCAGCTGAGACCTGCTTGGCATGGAAATGAGGGAGTCATTGGGTTTGTTTCCTGTATTGTTGTGCACTGTCTTCGCCACCTCTTGGTGCTGGAGTTTGCCATTGTCGGCCTCTATATGATCCTTGTGATTGCCCTCTGCCCCTTGTGCGTCTGTATCTACCTCTTTGGGGCTTGTCAGTGGCTGGAAAGGACCAGTTTTTTGAAGGCCAATTTCTGCTAAAATGTGGTGGTTGGACCTGTAAAAAAGCTTTGACAGTTTGCATAGATTTGGCTTTTTCTTCCATTTTCCGTAATATCTCCTCAGCATTAGTACCAAACAGCACATCCTTTTGTAAAGGAGCATCCAGAAGTTTAGCTTTCACATGATCAGGCAAACTTTGTTCCCTAAGCCAGGCATGTCTACGAATGACTGATCCTGTAGCAGCCGCTCTACTTGAGGCCTCTAGGGCATCATAGCCACATTGTAAGGTGTGTTTACCCACTTGCTCTGCACTATGCATCATATCCTGCAACTCCTTCAAATCTGGTTGTTCAGGTTGAGACATTTTATTCCTTAATTGTGATAACAGGAACTGTTGATATTTAAGCATATGGAACTGACAATTTAAGGCCCTCATGGCTAGGGTGGCCGAGGTATATACCTTTTTTCCCCACCTTTCTAAGGATCTTGACTCTCTTTCGGCAGGAAGTGGATTCTTGGCAGTAGAGGCCTTCAATCCCTTGGGGCCTTGAGAAATGGTTTCAGGGTCAGCATTATGGCTTTTGTAGAGAAATTGGTGAGAGTTAGGAACTCTGTAGTACCTATCAGGTTTGACTGGTGCAGGAGGCAGGGAATCCGGGTTAAGGCAAGCCTCCGAATAAACATCATCAAGTATATCCAAAACAGGAGGTATCGCCAGAGGTCTGTGTTGAGGTAACAAAAGAAATTCCCTAAGTCTTTTCTTGGAATCGGAAAAGTCTTGGCCTTCCCAATGGAAGTGTTCCCTCAAAGTGTGCAAGGTTTCCCCAAAGGAAAAATCCTCAGGAGGAGATACAGAAGGAATGGACTGCTCTGCATCCGAATCTTCAAAAGGGGAGTAAGAGTGTTCCTCTACATCAGAATGTTCTGATAAAATGGAGCCCTGATCAGAAGAGGGAGAATTTTCCTCCACTCTGGGTCTCTTGTCTGGAGGGGATTGAGAACCCCTGATAAGAGTAATTAAATCCTCAGCCATTTTAAGCATCTGTTTTTTAGGCATGGGGCCTGGAGAAGGGCCCTGTGCAGCAGGCCTCTTGGGATGCCTGGCTGCTTTGGATTTAGTAAAGGCCTTAATAGAAAAAGAAGATGAGGGTCTAAAGACACCATGGGTGGAAGTGGACCTGTCCACATTAGGAGGCTCAACATTAGCAATGGCTTCGGTGGTTGTAGTCTGGGAAAGGGCCAAGGTACCTGCGGTCAGGGGTACAGAGGACACCGCCAAAGGAGTGTCGTCGGTAGTCAGGGACTGCAAAGGTGTCTCGCTGAGAACCGGACCACGTGTAGCTGGTTTTGGCGTGGTGTCGGTGGGGACCGCGGACCTCGCGTGTCGGTCCTTGTCCTTGCGTTTTTTGGACAAAACGGTAGTCGGAGTCTCCGACGACATTTTATAATCAAAGGCTTTACCAAAAAAGTGTTCGGCGAACTCCGCCCGATGCTTAATATTGCGTTTATTGAAAGTAGCGCAAAAGCGACAGCCCGAGACGTCGTGGTCTGGGCCTAAACAAGGTATGCAGAGGGAATGGAAATCCTTATGCGGTATTTGCTTCCCACAAGAAATACAATTATTAACTTTTTCTGACATCGGTCTGAGGCAAGAAAAGTTTCCCCAACGGGGTACTTAGCTTTAATGAAGACTTCGGTTTCCAATTTTTTCGTAATTCAGGAGATGGCCGACCGGCACTTGTGAACTGCTTCTGCTTCGGGTACCGCGCGGCAAAAAAGACTGAAGAACATGGCGTCGGCTGTGTCTTATATACTCCGGCCTCACTGACGTCAGGAGAGAAAGCGACAACAACCGACGCCGGACCTAGACTTTGGAATTCGGCCGACCGAGGACCCGCCTGACGGCAGAGAACCCATCTGTGATTACTGCAGCTGTATGCACGATGAACATCATGGATTCAACCTTTAGTAAATGGATGGCTAGGAAAAAAAATGAAAACAGAGGAATTAAGAAGGGGCCCATCCATGAGAGGCTTTACACTTACTTTAATTAGGAATGCTATTATACAGACTGAACTTAAAATTTTGCACAAATGTCCTGAAGAAAGGAAATGTAAATTAAGTAATGTTGATGAAACTTTTCAGCACTGATTCATACAGATGTGACTTAATCCCAGCCAGGTTACTGTATGTAGAATATAAAACACTTAATTTAATTAATAATCTTCTATGTTTTAAACTTTGCACGACTATCAACAGACCCTGTACAAGTAGAAACTGTGTTCCATAGAACAGGTATGCTTACAGTAAATCATTACAGTCTGCTAGCTTATTTTGTTACATTCCTCCTTGATCTAAGATTTTCCTTGTTAAACTATAATGTTTATTAGATGAAGCAAGATCCAAAGAGTTGACTAAATAATGATCATTAAAAGCACTATGGATTAGGCACACCGCTCTCTATGTGCTTGTAGGCTAGTGCAAACAGGTTTATGATATTGTAGTCTCAATATAATAATACATTTTTAAACTGATCATTTCATCACCATCCTTTGAAATGTTTCTAATTTCATAATACACACACACAGACACACACACACATACACACACACATACAGATTATTGGTAGCAGCAGATGACCAATGGCTCTCTTTGGCTGACCAAGGATATTATTGAAGTAAATATTCATCACAACCAATAAATCTGTCCAACAGTAGCTTAATGTTGTTTATTATGGTGGTCATTTTAATTTAAGCTCAGACTCCATTTCACATCTTGTTCTGAAAACCAATTTATCTTCTAAATGTCTTATATTTTTAACTACTAATCAATGAAACATTAACCTTATCATGAGGTATATGTTTAACTGACTAAGACCCAGTCAATTAAATAGATATTCACTTAAATGCTTTACAGTTTGTAATTAAATCCCCATGTACCCTTCCATAACTAATCAAAGAAAAGAAAGATTTATGGCCTTCGGTCATTTTCCATACCTTTCTATTATAGTATTTTTCTTTTAATTCTTTTGAGTTTGTAAGCATTTAAGAGTTACTGAGGTAGCAAGATGGAACTTGTTTCAGTTTAGATGTAGTGGAGGATTTACATAAAGGCACAGTAGCCTATCTGTTGACAGTAGTTAATCTGTTATGCTACTTACCTATGTGCTGTCAAATATACCTGAATAATGTGCTTGCCAGATGTAAACTCGTTCTCCTGTACAAATTTCACGTGCATCAAGTCCTACATTACTTCTACAACATATGTCTAAAATGAAATTCATGTGGTCACTATGTTTTCTTCAAGTCATGTGTAAGTTTTTATTCATAAAGTTTCATTTGTTGCAAGCCAAGCATTAATGTTATTCTGACTGAAATGTTCACAATCAAAAACACTATTCTTTAAATTTAACCTACATACATATTAAAGGGGGCTGTGCCCCCACTTCTCTCAGGCTGGTGCTCTCTATGCTTCACCTTATTTCTAAAAATTAACTCAAAGTTGTGTTATTAGTAACTGGTCAGAGGCACTCCCTGTGCCTTCTCAACTGCACACTAACCCCCCTTTCAGTCTCAGTCAGAACAGCAGACTGGTGACAAGCAGAAAGCTTTGTTCACCTAGTAAGTCAACTGCTGGTGGAAAATTAAATGAAAGACATGGTACACGTGGACACGTGTCCAAAGCTACACTTACTCCGTAATTAGATACAATGTAAACTGCAAACTTTAAGTTAACCAGCTTCATTGCACCCAGTTCATGGGTCATTTGTAAAGATGTGCATTCAAGTACTTGGTTTCTGGCAAGCACTATGCGATCACATTTTGATTCATTTATTATGAAGCTGCTGTCTAAATTATTATATCTAAGTCACTCAAAACTGACAAGTTGTCTGTGCTGGCAATCTTGTCAGTTTTCAGTGTTTCCAATATTTCTCTTTCTTTTTTAATTTACACATTTAGAATCTGGCTAAATGTGTTATATGCTTATAATATACGTTTGTGTTATCTTAAAAAGAATTCAGCCAATGTCTTATTTATTTAGCTTCCTTTGAGAGTGTTGCCTTTAAATGTGTTCACATTTGTGACTGATGCAACCCTCTACACTTAGCTGTCTTAATGTAGTTAGAACATGGTTTCAGCTGCCTTTAATGTGTACTGATGTTTTAAATGCCTGCAGTTTTGTTTCTTTCACAAGCTGTGCTTTTAATGCCCTGACAAAGATGTTAAAATTAGATGTTATTTTAGAATACAGGTAATAAAATATTTCTTAAGTGACATTTATTGATCTCCACAGAGACAAATCTTTACAAAAATGGTCTAACTAATCCACTGTAGAAAGGAATAATAAATACATTATTCATTGAGCTAGTAGACTTTAAAATGCAACCAGGTCTTTATGGCTGTAAGGCATACATCTTCAACATGTGCTAATACCGATTTATAATACATGGAGAGCACTTTTTATATGAAACAATCAGCTTAATTACAGACTTGTAATACCATTGCCTGCACATCACACACTGTTTTTAAACTGTACTGTTTATGAAGGCAGTATTCAACACTGCAAATTAAAATTTTCTACCTAACTCATGAAAATACATAGTTAGGAAAATCCATTACTATGAAGAATATTACCTGATATAAGAATTTCTAACAAATTATATTTCTCAATATATATGTGTCTGTGAATAATTAAGAGCTCTTGAGTTTCACTCTTTTTGGGGAGGGGGGAGGTAAGCTCTTGAGTTTCACTCTTTTTGGGGAGGGGGTATTCAGGAATATTATGTCTACATTACTAATAGTACTTCAACATTGTGTTCTAGTAGCAGAAGGGAGCTAACTAATGATTCAGAGATGTGCAACAGCCACATAGAGTAGACACTCATTTAACAAACTGCATTAGTATCCCCCCTACAAGCTGATGCAGTGCTGTTGTACATAAGCACACACACACACACACACACACACACACACACACACACACACACACACACACATACATGCACACATACACACACACACACACACACACGCTCACACACACTCTGACATAGTTTCAATCTTTCCCCCCTCCCCCCACACACAGGGTCACATAGACACCCTGACAGACACATATGCACACATAACTACAATAGTCAAAATTATGCACACACACACACACACACACACACACACACACACACACACACACACACACACACACACACACACACTTGTGTGTGCACATACACAGTCACACAAACACCCTGACAAACACATAAGTCACAATCATGCCCTCTCACCACACACAAATGCACACACACACGCACACACACACACACACACACACACACACACACACACACACACACACACACACACACACACACACACACACACACCCCTAACAGACACATATGCTCACACACACTCTGACATAGTTTCAATCTTTCCCCCCTCCCCCCACACACAGAGTCACATAGACACCCTGACAGACACATACACACACATTCACTAAAATAGTCAAAATTATGCACACACACACACACACACACACACACACACACACACACACACACACATACACACATGGTTACACAAGCGCATTGACAGGCACATATGGGCACATACACCGAAACAGTCATAATTATGTCCCCCACCCACACACATACAGAGTCACACAGACACTCTAATTGACACATACACAGATACACTGATACAGTCGCACTGATGCTCTCTTACATATACATACATACAGACACACCCTTCTGGTATTTGCCTGCTGTCATGCTAACTGCCCCACTGCTGCTGCCATAGACACTCATGGTCATACATCATAAAACAAACATTCAGTTCCTACCGTCTGCTCCAAAACAGGGATTACTCTACTGTGCTATTTTAATTTAGGTGTAAGATTCTGGGATAGAGCATATGGCTAATTTACATTACCCACACCCAGAGACAGTTCCAGCACTAGGCAACCAAGGCAATTGCCTAGGGCCCACTGGTTGGGGTGTTGACACAAACTTACATTTCTTCTTTAGGAACACACTCCACATGCACTACATTTCTTCCTTAAGGATGCATGTAGAGTGTGTCCTTAGCAGCATCTGTATGTCTGTCTTCAGTACAACACATGCACATTTAAACTGGAACAGAGGGGAGCATGCAATTTTTTGAAATGCGCAGCATAGATTTTCCAGATGATTGAGGTTAGTGGAGAACACTGTGTGTGTGTGTGTGTGTGTGTGTGTGTGTGTGTGTGTGTGTGTGTGTGTGTGTGTGTGTGTGTGTGTATGTGAGTGTGTGTGTGTTTGTGTGTAAAATGGTCTAGTTAGGGGTGACAGGTTAGTTAATTTAACCAGGTAACCAGGCTCAAGTTCAAATCCTGTACCTTAGTTACGGGAGACAAATGCCTGAATCCTCTACACCAACTACCAGACTATTAGTTTTGGTGCATTTTCAAGGAATTGTGAGTTTCAGTGCATTTTCAAAGAATTGTGATGTGAGTTTCAGTACATTTTCAAGGAACTATGACCTTCAGTACATTTTCTAGGAAGTGTGAGCTTCCAAGAGAAGAGAAGTTTACTGTTGCCCATTCTGTCTGTTTTCAATGTGCAGATGTTTTGTTTAGCAAATGGTCATTACTTTGTGCTAAAGAGTTTGAAAGCAGTGTACGTAGCACAATAGGTAGCATACTTGCTTTTAATGCAGAAGTCTGTGGGTTCTACTCCCACATCATGTATACAAATTGTTGATAGTGTGTTGTACTTTAGGGGTGGAGTGGGGTGCTGCAGTCCTGAATCTGTCATCCTTTGGATGAGATGCCTAGTAACTATGAACCTGTTGTCCATTTGCCATCCATTCCCTATTGCAATATTAGCAGCTTACCTTTTTTAATGTAACACAGGTCATTTATTTTTCAAGGGCAGCAGGTACTTAATTTGTAGATGAAACACTGAAATATAAAGTGGTTCGCTAGTCACATCCTCTTCATTATTTACATTTCTCTTTAATGTGGAATTATTCAGATGACTTTTACTTCTGCAGAGATTGTGCACATTGACCGATATGTGTGGATTGTAATGACAGAAGTTTAAGGGGCCTTTATGGTTGAAATGTTCTGAAATGAGCAGTTTTGTCATTGTTGGTTCATATGTTTTGCTTCACTGCTTACTGGAAAAATGTTCAAAACTACACATTTAAAACATACTCTAACAAGTGGTGCTGTATTACACACAGAATATAATTTAATACAATCAGGAAATGAATCAAAGAACACATGCATGCATACATGGTCCTAAATGTGTTTGAAAAAAGCCCAAAGGTAAATTTAATCCGCCACTGACCAGATGCATTTTCTTTGAATGTGCGTTTCAATGCCATTCCAACTAAAGTAGTTTCAAGAGCAGAGAAGTGTTAATACCAAGTCTGTTTTTATTGTTTGCCTGCATTATTTTGCTTAGCAAATGTGTAATGCTATTTGTGCTATAAAATTTGAAATGAGAGTTTTAAATTATATCCAAATATCTGGAATCATTGTAGAAGTAAAGAAGAAAGTAATATGCACACTGACAGGTTTGAACAGTGTTTATGTGAAGGAGAAATAGCCAAGTAATGGGACACTGGTATGGCTGCACAGGGGCGGAGCGGCTTCTGCGGGGGGAGGGCAGATCCATTACCATGCCTAGGGGTCTATTTGAGCATGATCTGGCTTTGGCGACACCCCTAGACTGCTGCATTTACATGCAGCATTATCCAGCAGACCACTGTAGTGCTGCTTGCTAGAGTTTTAATAATGTTGTTGTGCTACGGCTGTCTTTTAATTGCTCCCTCATACTGCACTGAGCAATCCTACTAGAAATTGAATTGTATTATACACTGTGTGTTTCTGAATATCCCTCTTTACAATTATTTATACATACCTCTTGAAGTATAATTTCCTGGTAAACACTCTGTTATACTACATATTACCCCCTGTATCATCTGCTATGATGCTTAAATACCTACTGATACCAACAATATTGAGCACATCTGTACCAATATGACAGCTAACTTTTACATTGATTAAACATAAGCTTATGACACTAAATTTAGTTTTCACAAGTAGCAGCAATCACGTTCATCTACATGCCAAATGTGGACTGCCTGTGATGATACATGCCAAATGTGGACTGCCTGTGATGATACATGCCAAATGTGGACTGCCTGTGATGATGCATGCCAAATGTGGATTGCCTGTGATGACACATACCAAATGTGGACTGCCTGTGATGATACTCCTACTTTGTATGTGTAGATATTAAATACATCTGGTGGCAAGATAAAACCTTGCTATTCTACATTTTGGCATCACTAAAATGCTCACAAATCTTCATTCCTCAGTTTCTGTCCCATAACCAATCTATTACTCAGAGAAATGTGCTATTAACTCAGAGAAGCTCACAGTTGACAGCTTCTTAATTTAGTTGCCATGGCTGACATTATCCAAAGACACTGAGACATCTACTGGAATCTTATCCAGTGGAACAAAACTACTGAAAAGCTGCAGATGAAAATAATGCAGATGAATTGCATTAGACATACTCCTTGTGTAGCTATCCTAAATGCATTTACCCCACCTATAAATTTAACTTCTTAAAAACCTGTTGTGTATACAATTTCCGTTAATTTAAGCAAAGAATTTAGCAAACTGCTATAATTTACATTTTGTCTGGAGCCCTTATTTTTAAACAGGGCCATAACTGTTTTTTTCCTAGAGTGATGGTAAGTTATTTTACTTAAGGACAGAGTAAGTATGTAACTTAAAGGTACAAGACTAGGCAGCTACTATTTCTTCTAGTAATACTACTAATGCCATGAGGTACACAGGTTTTAAAAGCTTATGCTCACTTCTTCTAGAAATATGTCATGCTGTACCAGCTGAAAATGACATGTATAGATGATGGCGTTACTACTTAGAAGCTTTAATGGATACTGCAAACACATGATCAATTTTCTTACTACCTCTGTATTACTGTCTTCAGTTGCGTTGAATAATTTCTTGTCCACATTACCTGATCAATCATTCCTAATGTAGTCTTAGGACCCATTTCTCTTTAACTGAATAATATATATAAGATTCAAGGACCTTCTCTCAATAAGTATACCCTGTCATCCTATTTTTTTTCTCTCAGACAGGGACATTTAAGTTCTGGATCTGGTTACATACTCATGGAACTGGAGCTGCTGACACTGGATGTGTCACTGCCAGGTGATGGAGTCTCGCTGTTTGGACTCTGCCGCACAGAGCTCACTGGTTCATCACATCCATTCAGATTCCCAAAGGTTATCCGAGCATTAAGAATGTGGAAGATTGGGATTTCTGTAAAAATAATGAAGAAAATCATTTTTTTTTCACTTATGGAATCACTAAAACCACAATACAGCAAATGTGTTTAAAGTCACTGTTGATCAGGCAAAAACAGAATATATGAGACTAAAATGTATAGAAACTAATTCCTTTCGTTCCTATTATTAATTTCCACCCCTTATTATACTGCGTTCTGCTATGTTCCTTAATTTCTCCTTGTAGTTAGCATGATATATTTCACCTACTAAGAAACACTCTATGTGTGTGTGTGTGTGTGTGTGTGTGTGTGTGTGTGTGTGTGTGTGTGTGTGTGTGTGTGTGTGTGTGTGTGTGTGTGTGTGTGTGTTTGTATACATATATATATATATATTCCTCTCTTTTCACCCCCTCCCAATGTGTTAAACAGGGCAGCTGGTAACTATAGTTATCACACAGAAGGAGGGCTATTTCTGTGTAATGCCCATTAATTATTACCCACCACAGAAACATGGGCTTCAGTGTCTTGAAAACAAGCATTTCATAGCTATTCCACATTTCTTACCCCAAGATGTAGTATGCCTTGTCCATAGTCTATACTTCATGACCATGGACAACTCCCTCCCAGCTTCCATGAAAGGCCACTGCTGCATCACCAGGTTCCTACTGTCCTGTTGAGGTAAGTCACCTGCTCATCTACCTGTTATTCCTCTCAGCTTGAATCACACCTCCTCCAGTATTGTAGGTGCTTTTTATACACAAGTCACAGTAGAGAAGGATACTCCATTGGGGTCCCACTCTCTTCATGTAAGGGGGGAGGTGGCATACAGATTTTGGCTCATAGTAAAAACAGTGCATTTAAAATGAAAGATCAGATTACCTGATTAAGGATGCCAGGCTGCTTACTCTACTGCTGTTTTTCCCTTTTGTGTTACAGACCATAATAATATATTCTCTCCCCAAAGAAATGGATCCATACCCTCTCAGCCACAGTTTTTAGCCATTTTAAGGAGAAAGTCAAAAACACATTGGCTGGAAAGAAGAAAATGTAAACATTTTGCATTCCTCTCCAGAAGCTTAATGCTTTCCTCATCCATCTTACATTATTTTCTATCAAGATTGCTTGTACAATTAACAGTATATGTTATACATAAAAGCAGTCTTACATGCTGACAAAATGTAACTCATTTATTTATCCTACCTTATTTCTAGACTTTGCAATACATTATTGTATATCTTAGCATAACTTCTGTTCACAATCTTGATATTTATCAACTATGATTATTGTTCATGTTGCATCTCTCAATGGTAATTTTCTAATAGTGCACCTACTTGGATATTGAATAAATAAAAAATTGTCAGTGGGACATACATTGTTGTTGTTTCCACTTGTAAAGTCATCTGGTTACTTGTCTCTTTATTTATTTGTGTTTCTGATGACCCTGTAGCACCATGTAAAAGACATCAGAGATTTAATAAACAGCACATGGAAAATGTTTCAAGCGCATATCTTTCTGAAACCACTTCCTGTACATCTGATTCTCACAAATTTATACTCTGAAATTTGCACACAAGATGTGTTAATACCTTCAATAAAATTCAATACCTGCAGTCAAGAATGGTACTATACATAAACGCCTGTCACTGTGCTGGACTTCACTGCAATGCTGCAGTAAATCAGTAAACAGTAGCTGCTTTCAAAGCCATCATTTTAAATAGAAAGCATTTTAAAATGTTGGAACTTGGACTGCTGAGCCCTGAAATGTGGACACTGAATGACCAGAAATCTGGACTTACATATACTAAGTCTGAGATCGCCATTTCAAAGAATATTCCCTTTTCTCTGAGGTATGGCAATCTCAGTGCTGGTATATGCAAGACTAGAGGTATATGAAGCTTGCTCATGGGGGGGGGGGGGCAGAGAGCTTGTTCTCCTGCAAAACATAAATTTAAAGTTGAAGAGTGATGTTTGATATTCATAGGCTCATAGGTTCATAGGAGGTAACTAGGCTAATGGCCCTGTGGCCTTTACAAGCCTAGCCATGTAAAAACCTGAATACCCCTTATGATGATGTGAGGTAGCGCCAGCTGTGCCACTGAGAGTAGGGCAGTGCATGTGTAACATATGCCAGCATAGCTAGCTGGAGTTTTGTACAGAATTATATGTCATTAGAATATCACACTAATTTGTACAGATGGTTGTGTAAAAAATGTATTATTAAAGTTGCTTGTGTTAAGAATGTATTCTCAGTGGGTCCTGCTGGACTAACAGAGGATACTGGAAGGGAAAGAGTTAAGCTCAGCCCAGCTAACATTAAGAAAAATATCCTGAAATTAAATGACTTGGTTTAGGCCATAAAAATTTTATCTCACAGGTCTGAATGCTGCCAGAGAATAGCTTGTTAGTTTCTGCAGGAAGGGTGGAAGTGTTGGAATTGTTTTACAGTTTCCGGATGCTGTAAGAAACCTTATCTAAAGTTCTATGTGTGGATTATGACACATCAGTGCCAGACCCCGGGGTCAGTTTCTAATGAGGGTGTAGTGTGGGAACCACACAGTCAAGTGATCAGATGTGATGTCATTCTGTAGCCAGCACTAAAATTGTATTTGAATATGGGAGATGTGATGAGTGCACTCTGATTTTGGGACCTGACAAAGACACCCATCCATCTTCATCTTGCCTTGCTGTAATTCTTCAGTCAGTTAGGAAAATATAGTGATATTAGGTAAATGTATTTTTTTCTGTGTCTGTTTGAGTCTTTCCGTCTGTGTTGTTTTTTATATTTCTTGTAATTGAAGCTCTGGTGTTTATTGTAAATAGATATTCAGTATTTTCATTTGTTTTATTATTTATTACTAAATATGTCTAAACATTTCATTGCTGCTGGTCTTTTAGAAAATATTTAACCTTTGAGAGTACTTGCATTTATTTAGTGGCACTGTGGCTAGACATTCTTGAAAGTCTTGCTGCTTGGTTAGCACAACCAATTGTATAAGTACCGATTTTACTAAGTGTAATTGGGTACCCTTGTAAGAGCCTTAAAGTAGCTGGTTTCAGGTGTTCTGGTGGCAGTAAATCTAACTTATAGTCTGGGTGGAGGTGTCAGAGCAGATATGCTGTACCAGCCTTTC
Organism: Protopterus annectens; assembly: GCF_019279795.1. Lineage (NCBI taxonomy): Eukaryota > Metazoa > Chordata > Ceratodontiformes > Protopteridae > Protopterus > Protopterus annectens. The sequence goes on along the minus strand of NC_056747.1, from coordinate 761,535,940 downwards.
ACAGGTGTGTGTGTGTGTGTGTGTGTGTGTGTGTGTGTGTGTGTGTGTGTGTGTGTGTGTGTGTGTGTGTGTGAAAATCGAAATCTCAAGAGAGTGTGTGTAACAGCTGCTTTGAACAGGGACACTGAGAGCACTGATTCCCAGAGAGGGTGATAGAGGACTTGGCTTAGAACACCCAGCTAGGGTCTTATCTCTGTAGTGATCAGTGGGAGTGATCAGTGGGAAGTCTTATTTGTGGCCTGAAGAGAAAGCCCAGCTCCAGGACTGCAGTGTGCATTCCCTGTGTGCTCTTAAGGGAAATTATACTTGGTGCAGAGAAATTCATCTGAAAATACTGTGTGTGTATATTTTTTTCAGTGAACGTTCCCTACCAGTGTCAGCGGTGAGGACTGAGGTACCTTGATCACTGGCCCACAACAGGGATGTCACACCCTTATTGACCAGATTTAGATGGTCGTTGTTTGCAGATTGATACTGTGATCAGTACTGACTGGCCCTGTCCATGAGAGACAAAGGTGCCACCCCCATAATGAATTTATGGTTGCCCATCCAGTTGTCGAGGTTGCGCTTGAATAAGGTCACTGAGGAGCTCTACTTCATGTGGAGTGAGAGCTTGTTCCAGAAGACAGGCAATCTCTGGGAGCTATATCTGTCTCTCCAGCATAGTCTGTTGATGTCACAGGCTAGGTTGAGATCTCTGGAGCAAGTTATTTTTGTCCCATTTATTTTGCGGATGTGCAGCAATTCCATTAGGGTAGAGTCTGAGACTGCTCTGTAGGCTAGACACAATTCCCCTGTCAGTACCTTGTATAATATAGAGGACATGACAGGACTATTAGTCTTTTCATGTATGTGATGTTTTGGAATCTGGATTCTCTAGGTAAGAAAGCTCTGTGGTCTCTCCAGTTGCTGCAGGTGTCTGGTGAGGTACATACAGAAGGAAGCACTGTACTTGATTAGTGGTCTGATGAGGGCCGAGTATAGAGGAGCTATAACCTCCCTGGTCTTGGATGTGATGCCCTTATTTATGAGATGCACAATATAGAATGCTTTTATTACCACTATGAATACATGAGAATTGAAGTTTAGATTGCTATCAACCTGTATTCCCAAGTCTCATACCACTGAGTTTGTGCTTAGAGGGGAGCTATCTATATCATAATTAGGGGTACTTTTTTGCCAAAGGGGATAATGAGGCATTTTTTGTGTTAAGTTTTAGTCCATGAGTTTGACAACTGCATCAGCCCTTTCTGTAATATGGTAACATCACTGGGGGACTCTATGACTGTGCCCAGTTTACAGTCATCTGCAGACTTGGTAAGTCACAGGCCATCTACCTTTGCCTGCACTTCAGAGAAATAGATTCCAAACAGTAGAGGGCCCAGCACAGATCCTTGTGGTACCCTGCTGGAAACTGATCTACTAGTGGATGTGGACTCCCCAACTTTGACACTGTGCATTCTGTCAGTGAGCCAGTTTGCTACCCATCTAGTAATGTATGGGTTGATTGCAAGCTGAGAAAGCTTCTCCATGATACCTGAATGTGGGATTGTGTAAAAAGCCTTAGCTAAATCAAGATATGTGGTATGTACCATTCTGCCTTCATCCAGGGCTTTGGTGGCATTCTCAAAGAAGTCCACCAAGTTTAATAAGCAACATCTACCCTTGATGAAGACAAACTCGGTTGGGTCAAGAGTTTGAAGGTCACCTATGTCCTTGTGGATAAGGTTCATAATGATTCTTTCCATGGCCTTGCAGATAAGGCTGGTTAGGCTTATGGGTCAATAGTTCCCAGGGTCAGTTGATGGACCTCCTTTGTGCAAGGGGATTACTGTTGCTGTTTTCCACTCTGTTGGGACAAAGCCGGTTTTCAGGCTATGGTTAAAGAGAGTGCCAAGGGGTTCTACTAGGTCTTGTTTTAGATTATCGAGTAGGCAGCCTGGTATGTTATCTGGTCCCATAGAGGCTGTGTTTTTAGTCTTGGAAAAAGCTTGTATGACCTGTTCTTTGGAGATGCTTGGTAGAGGACTGGTGTTGGGAATGATTTGGGGTATGTCAGGTGGGGATGGGGGGTGAAGTTATCACCAAATCTGTTGGCTAGCTGGTTGGCAATTTCCTCAGGTTCAGTGTGAGTGGTACCGTTTACTATAAGTTAAGCACACAGCTGGGCATTCCCTCGGACATAGATAAAGAATGCCTTGTGATTGTCTTTAGCTAGGGATGCTAATTTAGCTCATAGCTAGCCTTAGAGGACTCAAAAAGATATCTGATTTTCTTGTTCAAGCTGTGTAGGATATTCTTCCTCTATTGAGCTTGTTCCTCCTGTTCTTAGATATCAGTTTCTTTCTTTTGTTGTAGAACTTATTTATAATTACAGTCCACCAGGGTGGCTTGTTCTTTCGGGAAGACCTGGTTTTATTCCTGTTAGGTACAGCTGAGTTAATGCATTTGTTTAAGTGGGTATATAGGGCAACTGTATACTCCTCTGCATAGGAAATGCTGTTGTCTATGTTGGCAGGGGCTTTGAAACTTTTTATACCATCGCTTAGTAGGCAATGGTTTGCTTTGGAGAAATGTTTTAGTTTATTTACTCCTATGGGGGTGTCAGGTTTGATCTTTACTTCAAATGAGACAGATTTATTGTCTGACCCTACCAGGGAGGGCAACACACAAGGGTTAGTGCCATGACCCCCATGCTGATGAGCACTAGGTCCAGGACATTTGAACCCCCTGTGGGGGTGCAGACCAACTTTTCCAGGGCATTTGAATTAACAAACTCCAGGAACCTAGTAGTGATCATGTTTATGCTTGTGTAGGTTTCCCAATCAATGGAGGGATAGCTGAAATCTTCCATGACCAGGGTGTTTGCCTGTATGTTGAGTGACTCTAGCAAGTCCTGGTAGGCGGTGTGCTTCTCCTGGTTCATGGTGGGGGTCTTGTAGCTAGCAATGATGTAGAAGGGTGTTCTTCCTATAGTTAACTGGATCTGGAGTATCTCCAGAGAGTTGTACTGTTTCACTAGTCTTGAGGTGTTTTTGGATTTGATGAATATGGATACACCACCACCTTTGGTTCTTTCATGCTCATTTTGGGGTGTGGATGTGTAAAAAGCATTGTAGCCTTGTATGGCCAGAGTGCTCTCAGTGGCTTTGAACCAAGTCTCTGTGACTACACAAACGTCAGTATTTCCAAGGTGAGAAGTGCTTCCAGGGAGTGCAGTTTAAGCTCTTAGCATTAAGCAGCATGACCTTGAGTTTGTCTTTAGTGGATTTCTTTAATGTTAGAAGTTTTGTTGTTTGAACTTTGCCTAAAAAGTGTCTTTGCCAGTATTCTAAAGCCTTGAGGAGACAGGTGAAAGCCATTTCTGGCAAAGCAGCATGGACTGTCAACCATGTCTCCCCAGGCAGATAGATACTGGATCCTCCTGCAGTGACATCAAAAGCTAAGCCAATTATTGAAATCAATCATTTGTTGTTGGTATTGTGGCATCATCCTTGGTGAAGGTAAAATGCTGCTTAGGGCTAGGGACATACCTGCCTGAGACACATAATCTGAGAGCTTGGTCGTGTCTCTCTCTCTTCATATAGTCCAGGGAGGTACTTCTTAAGTCATTTACACCAACATGTACAATGACAGAGTCATAACGGTAATTGTTGCTGAGTGACTTGAGTGTGTACGTGATTTGATGGATCCTAGCACCTGATAGCAGTTGACCATGACCTTCTCCTTGTTCAACCTGGTGAGGGGGCACATCTGTGTGTCTTGCTATTGTGTCGCCTATAATCAGAACATTTGGTTTTGAGGTGTTATGCCTTAGGGACTTAATTTCTGAGACATTCATATGTGTGTTGTTATGTGTCATGAAAGGAGATACTGCCAGCCTAGCTATCTGGAATTTTATAAATAATTATATGTCATTTATGAATATCAGCATGATTCATATAAGATGTTTATGTTACAAATGTATTAGAGCTGTATGTCATATAAGATGGTTTGTACAGATGTGTGCTGAAGAAGTATTTACAAAGTGCTGTTTGAAATGTATCCACATTGTACCCTACTGGAATAGAACAAAAATGTATATGCACTGTTGTAACTGTTTAAATGTATATATTTAAACAGGGGAAATGGGAATACAGGAGGGTAACATGCAAAACTTCAGAAAAATTAAATTGCGTTATGGCTAGGCCATAAAAATATGTTGTCTTTCAGTTTCAGTGCAGCTAGGAGACACAATGTCGAAAACTAAGGAGATTTCTGTATTGTCTTGGAAGTGTTTTTTATTGAATCAATCACTGCATTATCTCCTCCTAATGTCAGATGCAGTATCCTGAAACCCTGAGTTTTCTTGTAAACATCTAATCCAGGGTGATATCTCTAGCTCTCTATCTAGATATGGTTCTATGCCATTTGATTAAACAAATGTTGAGACACAAAATGTCAAAAACACAAAGGGCCAAATTCCAAAAAAGATGCCCTGATTCTGAAAGACTTGCTATCAGTGCCAATCTATAAAAAGTCTTACTACAGGGAATCAGATTCCAAAACACATGCTCTCAGCCTGGTCTCAGTGTAAGTGGGTGGTCTTTTGGAATCGGGGCCATAAAATCGAAAACCTATTTAATGGAGGGGGACAAGCCCCCTTGCACCTCCCACATCGCTTGCTAATATTAAATACCAACCCCAGATTTTCAATATTATATCTATCTCTCTCTGTATATAATGTGGAACCCAGAATTCTGAAAATTCAAAATCTTGAAAACTCAAAATCCTGAATCACAAAATTCTGAAAATATACAGGACACAAAGAATGACAATATTCCAGTACAAGGACACACAGAGACACATACAAGACAAAGGATAGCACTTTTCACCAAGTATGGGTAAGCCCCCCTGCACCTCTCCATTTGGGGGGCTGCTCCCCCCACACCCTCCTGCTAACCAAAATATAAACTCCAAGCTTACACTCAACAGAAAAAAAATGGGAAACATACCATCACGTGTTCATGACTGCCTGTTGTAACCTTAGTAACATTCCATTTTAAGTTGCTATACTGCAACATAACTCATGATAGTGTAGTGAAGTGCAATCTTGGAGTTGATATATTTAAGTAGCAGGGGGGTGTGGGGGTGCAGCCCCCCCCACATGGGGGTGCAGGGGGCTTGCCCCCCTGCTTATATGTGCTGGAATGTAATCTGGTTTGTGTTCTCTATAGTCAGTATATGTATCCTGTGTATTTTCAGTCTTTTGGGATTCAGGATTTTGAGTTTTCAGGATTTTGGACTTCCAGAGTATGACGTTTTCTGAAATTCAAGATTGTGATATTTCAGGATTCTGAAGTGAAACTCTCTCTCTCTCTCTCTCTCTCTCTCTCTCTATATATATATATATATATAGTTCCCCTTTAGAATGTCGAACGGCTGAAATCTCAAAATGCATATGGCTGAAGCCATATGCTCGAATTTCAGAAGCTCGACCTTCTGAAAGGGAACAAAAAAACCCCAACAGAACACAAAGCAATGTTTCTGTAGGGGGGGTAAGCCCCCCCTGCACCCCCCACTACTTATTTATTATAATTTCAAGACTGCACTACAGTGCAGAAAGGGAAATCTCCCAGTCTCCGATGTATGCCGATCCCCATTTAGAAGGTCGAGCTTCTGAAATTTCGAGCATATGGTCTCAACCATATGCATTTTGAGATTTCAGCCATTTGACCTTCTAAAGGGGAACTATATATGTGTGTGTGTGTGTGTGTGTGTGTGTGTGTGTGTGTGTGTGTGTGTGTGTGTGTGTGTGTGATAAATTATATTTAGGAATACCAGTGCAACATAATTCTGCTGCTCAAAATACTGAAATAAAAACACAGACAGTGCATAATGCTGACATACTAAAATCCCAAACTCAAAATACTGACAAAAACAGACCCAATCCCCATATTAAACTAATCACAAAAAGACAACCAGTCTTTTTGCAGTTGTTTTACAAATCAAAAACAAAATCAAATAAAATAAAACAAACAAAACATAGCTAAAAGTCTTACAATACCACCAGATATAGTTTGTCAAAATAGTGGCAGTGTTACAGAAAGTTTTTTTTTTAAGGCAAGGTGGAAGGTTAGGGCTAGGGTTAGCATACTTCACTAATACCTAATAACCCTCTCCCTGCCCCTAAATCTAGCCTTGAAAAAACCCTTTCAATAACATTACCACAACACAGGACAGTCTCTCTCTCTCTGTCTGTCTCTCTCCCCCTCACACACATGATCTCCCACCCCTAATACTGACCCACTTACCTGTGCTGTCAAAAAGTATCTGCCAACAAAATGATCTACAGGTGAAACAGACTGTTGATAACATAATACTAGATTGCACATTGTTGGCTAATTAAAATGTCAACACAGTAAATTACAACCATATATGTTAAATGAAATACGCATTTGCCAGTGCGAGGCATTGATATACACTAGTGACAGGAGTGCATCACAATGGTAGAAATAAGGGAAAGGATATGAGAGAGAGAGAGAGAGAAGATTATGAAGCAGGATGTACCATAGAAGTGCATTTGTTGTAAAAAAATAATTGGTGAATGGTACTGTCTTGTCAAGATCAAAAGCCATGTGACATTTTTAAACTGTACAAAGCAGCTTTTTAATGAAATGAGGAGGGGGCTGTGTTCCTGTGTAAAAAGCTGTAAACATGAATTCAGGAGATGGGGAGGGGGCTCCAAACAACAGGTATCCAACATGGATTTCAGAAGATGGAGGGACCCAAAACTTTTAAATACTTCACTTGCATAACTACATCAAGAAGTCTGTGTTACATTATACAATTTCAGCTCAAAATGTGGTTTTATTGCAATTATGCATTTTTTTGTTTCCTCTCTGAAATCAGTTTTTGAGATAAAAACAGGTAAAGAGCTCAATACTTCATGAAGTAAGGTTGTCTAGTTGAAGATTTATGAAGAAATATTTTCAAATTATATGAAGATTTATGACTTTCAATTATTGATACTTTAAGGAAACATTCAAAATTTATCATCTTAGGGGACTACATTATAAAGGGGTGGTCGTAGTGGTGCAGCGGTTTGCACTGCCACGTCACAGCAAGAGGTTCACAGTTTGATTCTCGGCTGGAGCACCTTCTGTGCGGAGTCTGCATGTCCTCCCTGTGGTCGCATGGGTTTCCTCCGGGTGCTCCAGTTTCCTTTCATATCCCAAAGACATGCTGCAGGTGGACTGGACACTCTAAATTGGCCGTAGGTGTGAGTGTATGTGCCTTCTGTAGAAGGTTGGGTGCCAGGCTGGCAACTCGACACCATAAAAACTCCACTCCCAATCGTTCTGTGGACTGTTGTTCCACTGTGGTAACCCCTAACAGGAAAAGAAGAAGAAGAAAGGGGCTACATCATAAAACCTGAGGTATCATTACCCATTTCCAAATCAGCTGATCTTGCAGTCACCACCTTTTATAATACTGTGTACCTGAACTCACACTTTGAGTTTGAAATCTACAGGAAGAGTGCAGTTGTTTATGAGGTGAGGCCCAATAGATGTCCTTTCGCAAATCTGATTTAAAAATGTTGAATTTCAGTAAAAGGTTGATAAATGCAGACTTATAATTTTGGCATTTAGTAATATTTTGGGGCCAAACTTTCAGAACATGTATTGTATGGCCCTGTATTGCAAAGTCTGAAGTACCACTTTGCAATTCATTTTAAAAGTGACTCTGCAGCCAGTGTGTTAAATGATGTTACTCATCTAAAATTATATTTTGGGACTGAAATGTGGAAGGACAATGTTGTTGTTCATGAAATGAGGTCCACAGTTGGTATTTTGGAAATTGGTTACAAAAAAAACACTGAGCTTTTGTAAAATTATGATAAAAATTTCACCAAATTAATCAGAGACTTGTAGCTTTGACAGAGAGTAATATTTTGGGAAAAATCTTTCACAATGCTCTTATTGGGGTCAACACTATGAAGTGTGAAGTGTCATTCCTCAATTTAGAGTTGAAATGTAGCACTGGAGTCATTGTGTGAAATTACATTTTCTGACGAAACTGCTGAATGACAGCAGCATAGCTTATGAAGTGGGGGTATAAACAGATGTCACTTTGAACATGTGGACTCATTTTTTTTTTTAACAATTGCTGGTCATTTGTTCAAGGGCATCCCATAGCAAAATGCTTAGCAGAATGACTGCTGCCAAAATAAAAAAAGTTATTCTGGTTTCTCTTTTTAGCTTCTTCAGGCATTCCAACAAAACACTTAATTGCTCCTAAGTTAAACAGTTTATAAATGTTTTCTCACATACAGAATGCCACTGGACAGTTGCAATTATCTGTTGTCTCAACATTTTTACACACACACACACACACACATGCATATGTCTATATATGTGAATGGATAATATATATATATATATATATATATATATATGTGTGTGTGTGTGTGTGTGTGTGTGTGTGTGTGTGTGTGTGTGTGTGTGTGTCTCTATATGTAGAGAGATAGATAGGCAGCTATATAGATATATATTTACAAAACAAGATATAAATCGCCTCATACAAAATATCATTTAAACCTACATATAGTGCATTAAGAATATCACAGCATGTATCCATCACATGTCTGTATCTCTCTCTCTCTGTGTACATATATATATATATATATATATATATATATATATATATATATGCACATTTGGTATGTGTGCGTGTGTGTGTGTGCACATGTGTACATGTGTACATATATGCTTATGATCTGTCTGGGTCTACTTTGTTTCATTAAATCTCATTACACTGAATTTAATTTCACTGAATTGCAGTTAGTATATATGGCACTGTGTAGAGTAGTATAAGGCAAGTAAAAGGTATATGCCCTTTTCCCCACTGTAGTGTGATCCTGGAGTTAGTATATATAGTTAGGGTTCATAGGATGTGCAGGGGGGCACAGCCCCCACACTGGGTGGTGTGGGGGTGTAGCCCCCCCACTTATTTTAAGTACATACTGTCTTCCAGAGAGAGTTAGTCATTGGTGTTGTAACTATCCATGTCTATTGTTTAAAATGTATTGTTTTGAAGTTTTTGGTAAAATACAATATAGAATAAACAAGCTGGGTGGCTATGCTCCCACCCCTAACTATATATACTAAATCCAGGATCACACTACAGTGGGGAAAAGGGCATATACTTTTACTTGCCTTACGTTACTCTACACAGAGCCATATATACTAAGTTCAGTTCAGTGAAATGAGTTTTCAGTAATTTGAGTTTTCAGCAATGTGGTCAGGTTGAAATGAAATTCAGGCAAATGAGTTTCAATGAAACAAAGTAGAACAATCTATCTCTCTCTCTCTCTCTCTCTCTCTCTATATATATATATATATATATGTAGGGTTCCTGTTACATTATCGAACTTCCAGAAGGTTGAACACCAGATGTTCGAACTTGGAAGATCGAAATTTGATAACATCGAAACATCAGAACAGCTAATTTTTACCAGGGAAAAAATTTGCTGTTCTGAAAAACACACACACAACACAAGCACACCAAAAACCTTATAAACCTACACTAAACCTCACATACACAACTATCTGTGCACTAACCTTAACCCAAACCCTAACCCTAACGTCCGTCACTATTGCACACTTACCTTACCCGCACTCTAACCCTAAAGTCCGTCACTATCACACACTTACCTTACCCGCACCCTAACCCTGAAGTCCATCACTATCACTCATTTACCTTACCTGCACCCTAACCCCAACGTCCATCACAACTGCACACTTACCTTAACCCATTCCGTAACTTTCGCACCACAGTGGAGAAAATGTCGAAGCCGCAGAAACGTCCAACCAAATTCTTTCCCTGGGAAAGAATTCGGACTACCGCGGCTTTGACATTTTCAACTTACGCACTTCCAAGTTCGAACTTCTGGTGTTCTACCTTCCGGAAGTTCGATTACATAATTGATCAGCGTATCTTGTTTGGGTGACCTACAGACTAATTCAGCACCAGAAAAGAGAAAGTGAGACTTTTTGTTGACTGCAAGTACTTTCTAGCTTAAATTGCTCACTTTTACTGTCTATTGATCATTTTTGCTGTTATCTGCACTTCTCTAAAGATTTTAAAAGTTAATAGCTGCTTTATTTTGTTGCATCTCTACCATTTAAATCATTTTTATTACTGTGCACTTGCCTTTTGTTAAATTTAAAAGTTTTAAACTGCATTTACTGTTTTCAATTACATTTAGTGTTTTGGGCAACGCACTCAAGTGTGTTTGCCTTTTCTGAGTATATCCACTGTTTAATTGCATTGTTTAGCCTGCCTTAACAAAAAAAAAAGCCTTCTTGTTTGCTCATTTCCAGCCTTTCCTAAGCTAGTATAGTCTAGAACCCAGGCTTTGCTGGTTTCAGGACTTTATTTGCTGTGTTCAGAGCTATTCCAGACCTTGCTGTGTCTTAGAGGATAGTCCTTCTGCTTGCCAGTGAGAGTGGTAAGCATTGTACTGCCAATCTAGCGCTAGAGGAGTGGTTTCAGCACTGAAATTGTAGCTTGTTGGGCATTTTGGGCTGATTTCTATCCCTTTCAACTTTCTGGCATAAAAATGCATGTTTGCGCATTTTTGTGCATCACACAGCGCCACAGGGCTATGTTTAAACTATTCCTGGAGCCAGAAAGTCTGCTCTTCAGATTTTCCCTTAGAACTAGTAGACTTCTTAGTAGTGCACTAAAATCTGAATTCCTGTGACTTGCACTTGCTCTAAAACCTGCTGGAAAGCACTAGGAAGTGTTAAACGAATACAAGCATTCAACTCTCCTTGTTAATAAGGTATAATTAATCGTAAGCACTAAATAGCCTATAATTGTAAATTACCTTGCCAAGGTAAGGGAAAACAGCTCTTGTACTTTACAAAAAGCACCAAACCAGGCATGTTCAAGGGTCAGCTTCCGGTGATTTCTCCTGTCCACCTGGTGAATCTGGGCATACTGGGGCAATGCAGCAGTTGCCTCATGTACACAGACAACTCTTTCCTTCTACCACCTAGCACCACAACCTGCGAGAGATGCACTTACATAGCCAAACTGTAAGCAAAGCTCTCACAAGCCAAGACTGTGCTACACAATCAAAAGGAGAAGGTAAACACCTGCACTGCACCTTAAGCAACACATACCCACTCAAAACCCTCACCACCAACACCCACACATAGCAACACTAAACCCACATATGTTGAGGCCCTTAATATTAACCTGTCCAAGAAACAAGGACCTCTGAAGCCGAAACGCAAACACCAGTCACAACCAAAGTTTGACATAGCTCACAAAACCAGCGTGCCACCCAACAACAGCCCCTAAGGCAAGACAACGTACCCAATACTTTAGCCATAGGTGACTCTAAAGTCAGGCACACTGATGTCACACTCACCAGGTTGAACAAGGAGAAAATTACAGTCAGCTGCCTGATGGGTGCCAGGATCCGCCACATAATGCATGCACTTAAGTCACTCCACAACAAATACAAATACGACTCTGTCATTGTCCATGTTGAAGTGAATGACTTCAGACGTACCTCCCTGGACTACATGAAAAGAGACATGGAGGAGCTCTCAAATCATGTAGCCCAGGCAGGTATGACCCTAGCTCTGAGTAGCAACCTGCCTTCGCCCAGAATGATACCACAATACAAGGACAAAATGATTGACTTCAACAATTGGCTAAGCTTCTGATGTCATTCAAAGGGGATCTAGTACCTATCTACCTAGGATGACATGATTGACAAACCATGCTTTGCCAGAGATGGTCTGCACCTGTCACCCCTAGGATTCAGGTTACGGGCTTAGGCTCTTGCCACCCTTATAGTGCCTTTTTTAGGCAAGGCTCAAAGGGCAAAACCACCACTGTAACAGATACAAGCTTGCAAAAACTGAAGGTTATGCTACCCAATGCTAGAAGTCTTAACCTCAAAATGCACTCTCTCGAGGCACTCCTAAAAATGGAGAACATCAATATCTGTGCAGTAATTGAGACCTGGTTCAAGCCTCCAGAGAGCACCCCTGCAATACCAGGCTACAACTCTTACCACACTTTTTGCCCACCAAACCAGACCAAAACACTAAAGGCGGAGGAGTGTCCATATTCACCAAGGATATCCACACCTCCAGGCTAGCTGCCCAACACAATGCATTTGAAATTCTCCAGGTGAAACAAACACTAGGTAAGACTGCAATTCAAATTGTAGCTTTCTACAGATCCCCCACCCTGGCCCAAGAGTCGCACTACACCTTCCTAAGCATAATGGAAAATATTAAGATTCAATCAAACACCCTAATACTGGGTGATTTTAACTACCCTGTCATTAACTGGGAAAACTACTCATGTACCAATACCTTTGCCCAACGATTCGTGGAATTCATAAATTCCAACACCCTGGATCAACTAATCCATAGTCCCACCAGGGGCGCCAATATCCAGGACCTGGTCATTACCAACATGGGAAATTGTTGCTCCACACCAGTGGTCACCCCCTCGTTGGTTAGGTCTGACTATAAGCTAATCACCTTTGACATCCACATCCCACCCACACCCCCTAGTATGGAAATCCCCATAAAAAATTTCTCCAAGGCCAACATCATGCTACTCAAGTCAGAAGTGAGAAACTTCAGGGCACCCATGCAGCCAGGAACTGAAAGTTTGACTGCTGAAACCTACACTAAAGCACTGTACGAGCACATGCAGTCGTGCATGAATCGTGCCATCCCAAATAGAACCAAGATGCTCTCCGCCAAAAAAAGGAAGCCAATCTGGTGGTCCCCTGCCATAAAGAAACTATACAACAGAAGGAAGAAACTGTTGCAGAAAAAAGGAAAATCCCAGGATGCAAAAAACTCCCTTACTAGCCTCAGGAAGAAGCTGAGATCCCTCATAAAATCATCCAAAGCTAGTTATGAAAATAAAATTGCCAAAGATTCCAAAAACAACCACAAGGCATTCTATAGCTATGTCAGGAATCTAAATGGCAATGTTCAAATCTGCTCTAAGCTACAACAGAATGGCATTAAATATACTGATCCCAAGGACATTGCCAATGTCTTAGCAGATCGATTCAGTGCCAACTTCACCCCCTCTCACCCGCTAAAGGGTCCATCTCAGTACCGAAAGATTGCCAAATTCCAGTAATCACGGCCACACAGGTAAAACCCACACTTTCCAAAGCTAAGAATACAGCATCCATGGGACCAGATGACATCCCAGGCTGTGTATTACATGAACTACAAAATGAGCTGGCACCTCACCTAAGTCTCACGTTTAATCATAGCCTCACCTCAGGCTTCATACCCACTGAGTCATTGTTGGAGCCTTCCTGTGTCCTGACAGAGTGCTCTTCAAACTATCTGGTGATATACAGAGCTGAGTATATTTTTCCGGCACTTCAGAATTGTGTACTGGTAATTGTTTGACTAATTTTATAACTTTGCTGGCTGACTTCAGAGTTATGCACTGTTATTTTTGCTTCACTGTATAGTTTTTCAGATCTCTGCTGAAGGTGTTTTCCCCCCTCCCCCTATTTCTCTGTGTCTTAAGTTGGTACAACTGGCTTTACATCCTGTGTGTTATCTGACTATCTCAAGGATTACTTGCATAAAATTAGACCCTCCTAGTAACAGCCTGCATATCATTGCTGGAGCCTTCCTGTGTCCTGACAGAGTGCTCTTCAAACTATCTGGAGATATACAGAGCTGAGTATATTTTTCTGGCACTTCAGAGTTGTGTACTGGTAATTGTTGTTTGACTAAATTTATATCATTGCTGGCTGACTTCAGAGTTGTGCACTGTTATTTTTGCTTCACTGTATAGTTTTTCAGATCTCTGCTGAAGGTGTTGGTTTTACTCTACCCATCCTCCCTATTCCTGTCTTGTTAAATTTGGAGGCTTTTGCAGTTGCCCACCCCACTGTAGATTTGATCTGGGACATTCCCCCCAGTCCCATCTCTTTACCTCATTCTACCTAATAGACTCCTTCTGCACTTGTTTTTAGTCATTTTTAATTTAATTGTATTTTTTAAACTGTGTGGTCTAACATTGCCACATACTCAAGTGTGCTAGCTTGCACAGCATTTGAATTGTTTTACTGCTGTTTTAGCTACTTTTCTGTATATATATATATATATATATAATATATATATATATATATATATATATATATATATATATATATATATATATATATATATATATATATATATATAATATATATATATATATATAAAATATATATAATACCTTTCCTGTAACTAGTGTAGTCCAGATTCAGATTTGCTATGTAAGCTTCTGAGCACCCCCCCCCCCAAGCTTTCTGTGTTAGAGGGAAGCCTTCTAGTTTATCAGTGGGAGTGGTAAGTACTAGGTAACCTATCTGCCACATAAAGAGTGGTTCTGGCCCAGAAATTGTAGTTAGTGGTGGTTTGGGCAGGTTTTTCCATCTCTCTCAACTTTCTGATTTAAAAGCCAGCATTTGCACTTGTTTCCACCCTTTCCTATAACTAGTTTAGTCCAGATACAGATTCTTAGTTTTAGCAGTTGAATTTGCTTATTCGTGATCAGCACTTGTTCAGAACTTGTAAGCACTAAATAACCTACTAACTACTACAGCACTCAACTTCCCTCATTACCTAGAGGAAAGCTGTTTTGGTTATTACTTTCCTCACTTGCTTAGAGAAAAACATCTCTTGTACTCAATTTCCTCACTTATCTAGAGGAAAATAGTTTTTTTTATTCAGGCATATCCAAGGGTCAGCTCCCAGTGTTCTCTCCTGTCTATCTGATGAATCTGGGCATCTTGGGGCAATGTAGAAATTGCCTCATGTACACAAACAACCCTCTCCTCCTACCACCCAACACTATAACCTGTCAGAGATGCACTTATCTAGCCAAACTGGAGGTAAAGCTCTCTCCAATCAAGACTGAAATTGGCAGTCAAGAGGAGAAGGTAAACACTTGCACCACACCACACTCATCACATAGTCTCACTAAATCTACACCACCAAAATCCACACATAGAAACACAAAAACATTTGTGGAGGCTCTCAATAATAATCTGCTCAAGCAACAGAGACCTCCAAAGCAGAAATGCAAGCAACCTCCACCCCCCCCAACACAACCCAAATGACACATAGCCCGTAGACCCAGTGTGCCACTCAATCACAGCCAATAAGGCAAAACAACGTACCCAACACACTAGTCATAGGTGACTCTATAGTCAGGCACACTGATGTCCCACTCACCAGGTTAAATAAGGAGAAGATTACTGTCAGCTGCCTGTCGGGTGCCAGGATCCACCACATAAACCACGCACTCATGTCACTCCACAACAAGTACAAATATGACTCTGTCATTGTCCATGTTGGTGTGAACGACCTGAGACGTATCTCCCTGGACTACATGAAAAGAGACATGGAGGAGCTCTTCGATCTTGTAGCCCAGGCAGGTATGACCATAGCCCTGAGTAGCATTCTGCCATCACCCAGAATGAAGCCGCAGTACAAGGACAAAATGACTGACTTCAACAATTGGCTAAGCTTCTGGTGCCACTCTAAAGGGAGCCAGTATCTGTCTGCCTGGGATGACATGGTCGACAGACCACAATGCTTTGCCAGAGATGGCCTGCACCTGTCACCCCTGGGATTCCGGATACTGGCTAAGGTTCTTGCCACCCCTATAGTGCCTTTTTTAGGCAAGGTTCAAATGACAAATTCACCACCATAACAGGAACAGGCAAGCAAAAACTGAGGGTGATGCTACTCAATGCTAGAAGTCTAAATCTCAAAATGCAGTCACTCGAGGCACTCCTTAAAATGGAGAACATCGATATCTGTGCAGGTTGCGAGACCCAGCTCAAGGCTCCAGACAGCACCACTGCACTACCAGGCTATAACTCATACCACACTTTTCAGCCATGTAACCTGGACCAGAACACCAAGGGCGGAGGTGTGTCCATATTCATTAAGGATATCCACACCGCCAGGTTAGTTGCTCAGCATAATGCAGCTGAGGTTATCCAAGTACAACCAACTCTGGGCAAAACTGCAATCCAAATTGTAGCTTTCTACAGATCAACCACCATGCCCCAGGATTCCCACTCCTCTTTTCTTGATGTACTGGAAAATATTAAGGTTCAACCAAACACCCTAATAATGGGCGATTTCAACTACCCCACCATTAACTGGGAAAACTACTCATGTACCAACTCCTTCGCTCAACACTTTCTGGAATTCATAAACTCCAATGCCCTGGATCAACTTATCCACACCCCCACCAGGGGCAACAATATCCTAGATCTAGTCATTACCAACACGAGTGACCAGTGTTCCACACCTGAAGTCAACGCCTCATTGGTCCGATCCGACCATAAGCTAATTACCCTAGATATCCACATCCTGCTCCCATCCCCCATTAAGGAAACCATGGTAAAAAATTTCTCCAAAGCCAACTTCATGTTTCTTAAGACAGAAGTGGTGAACTTCATGACACCCATGCAGATGGACAATACAGTTACAACTACTGAATCCTACACAATTGCATTTTATAAGCACTTACATGAGTGCATGGATTGTGCTATCCCAAACAGAACCAAGACGCTATCCTCCAAAAAAACTAAGCCAATCTGGTGGTCCCCTGCCATAAACAAACTGTACAACAGAAGGAAGAAACTGTTGCAAAAGAGAGTAAAATCCCATGAGTGGAGGAGCTCCCTGGTCAGCCTCAGTAAGAAGCTGTGATCCCTGATAAAATCCTCCAAAGCTAGTTACGAAAACAAAATCGCCACTGATTCTAAAGACAACCACAAAGCATTTTATAGCTATGTCAAGACTCTCAATGGCAACACTCAGATCTGTTCTGAGTTACAGCACAATGGCACTAAATATACAGACCCAACTGATATTGCCAACATCCTGGCAGACAGGTACAGTGCTAACTTTACCCCCATCTCATCCCCCAAAGAGCCAATCTCTATAGTGGAAGAATGCAAAGTTCCTGTAATCATGGCTGCACAGTTAAAAACCACACTCTCCAAAGCCAAGAACACAGCATCCATGGGACCAGACAACATCCCAGGCTGCGTTCTATATGAACTACAGAACGAACTGGCACCCCACCTAAGTACCATGTTCAATCATAGCCTCACCTCAGGCTTTGTGCCTGCTGAATGGCACACAGCGATGGTTACCCCACTCCACAAGGGGGGAGCCACCACGGACCCCGGGAACTACCGCCCCATTAGCCTGACGAGCCTGGTCTGCAAGGCCATGGAATGTATCATCATGGAACTTACAAACAAAGACATTGGTAATCTCCAAACTCTGGACAACACCCAGTTCGGGTTTGTAAAAGGCAGATCATGTCTCCTAAACCTGACAGACTTCATTGAAGCAGTCACCAAAGCCGTAGACAAGAGTAAGGTGGTTCACACAGCCTATCTAGATCTTGCCAAGGCTTTTGACACCATCCCCTACTCTGGAACTATAGATAAACTCACTAAGCTAGGTATAAATCCCGATGTCACAAGATGGTTTGCCAACTGGCTCACTGACAGAACCCACACTGTGAAAGTAGCTGACTCCAAATCCGACTTCAGACCAGTGAGAAGTGGAGTACCACAGGGTTCAGTCCTGGGTCCTCTCCTATTTGGTATCTACTTCTCTGAAGTACAGGCTAACACAGAACTTCTTTGGCTAATGAAGTTCGCAGATGACTGCAAACTAGGAGTCATAATTGAAACTCCTAACGATGTGGACATCCTACAAAAGGGCCTCACTGAGACAGATGCCTGGTGTCAAAGCCATGGCCTCAAGCTCAGTGCCAAAAAGTGCATTGTCATCCCCTTTGGTAAAAACTCCGTACCCATGAACTACAACATAGGTAGTAGTATACTTAACACCGAAAGTGTTATAAGAGACCTTGGGACACAGGTGGACAGTAGTCTCTCCTTTGATAATCACATCACCACAGTAGTCAGGAAATCCTTCTACGTGGCACACCTCATCACAAAAGGTTTCTCATCCAGAAAAAAAGAGGTCATTGTTCCCCTCTACTCAACACTCATTAGACCTGTTATAGAGTACAACGCCCCTTTTGGTATGTACCTCACAAGACATCTACAACAACTGGAAATTCCACAGAAATACCTCACAAAGAGGATTACTGGCCTCAAACAGATGCCCTACGCAGACTGTCTCAAAAAACTCCAGCATTACTCCGTCGCATATCACCTACTCAGAGGTGATCTCTGCCTAAAATACAAAGCTGTGCCAAACCCACAGCTGTTGGACATGCTCTACTTAAAGAAATCCCAATCCCTCCGAGCTACATGCTCTAGGGACCTAAACCTTGTCACCACAATAAACAGAACATGCCAGAGGGATAGATTCCTGTCCCAGAGACATCCCATACTCTGGAATAAGCTACCTATCTATATCAAACAAAGCTCCTCATTAGCACTCTTCAAGAAAAATATTGATGATTGAATGGGAAATAGGAAATTCACTCTGGGGATCATCTCTGTGGCTCTGCTCAACAGTGGCACAGGAAAATAATTTTCTTGGATGGCAAAAGCCAGGGTACCTTTTCGGCTGGGCTTGTATAGGCCCCAGGGCCGATAGCCTAGTACCTAGCTATAAACCTATGAACCTATGAGTGGCACACAGCCATGGTCATCCCACTCCACAAGGGGGGATCCACCTTGGATCCTGGGAACTACCGTCCCATCAGTCTGACAAGCCTGATCTGCAAGGCTATGGAACGTATTATCATGGAACTTATAAACAAAGACATTGGCAACCTTCAGACACTGGACCCCACCCAGTTTGGGGTCGTGAAGGGCCGATCGTGTCTTCTGAACCTGACTGACTTCTTTGAATCAGTCTCCAGAGCTGTGGATGAGGGTAAGACAGTCCATACAGCCTATCTGGACCTTGCCAAGGCCTTCAACACCATCCCCACTCTGGAATCATATATAACCTTACTAAGCTGGGCATTAATCCCTACGTCACTCAATGGGTTGCCAACTGGCTTACTGACAGAACCCACACTGTGAAAGTAGCCGACTGCTAATCCAGCTCCAGACAAGTAACAAGTGGAGTGCCTCAGGGTTCGGTTCTGGGACCGATCTTGTTTGGCATCTACTTCCCTGCTGCAGAAGCCAACACTAGGGGTCACTGGCTAACAAAGTTTGCAGATGACTGCAAACTGGGAGCCATTATTGAATCCCCAAATAACGTGGATATTCTACAAAAGGGCCTTAAAGTAACAGATGCTTGGTGCCAGAGCCATGGGCTCAAGCTCAAAGCCAAGAAGTGTATAGTTATCCCCTTTGGGAAAAAACATGTACCCGGGAATTACCACATAGGTGGCAGCACACTAAACACTGAAAGTATGATAAGAGACCTGGAAACACAGGTGGACAGTGGTCTCACCTTCGATAACCATGCTGCCACAACAATTAGCAAATCCTACTATGTGGCACATCTCATCATTAAGGGTTTTTCATCCAGAAAAAAAGAGGTCATTGTCACACTGTACTCATCCCTTATTAGACCCATCATTGAGTACAATGCCCCATTTGGTATGTACCTCACAAGACAATTGCAGCAACTGGAAAGGCCGCAGAAGTACCTCACTAAAAGAATCACTGGTCTAAAGCAGATGCCCTATGCTGACCGACTAAAAAAACTGCAGCTATACTCTGTCACGTATCGTCTACTCAGAGGCGATCTCTGCTTAACATACAAGGCCATGTCAACCCCAGAGCTGTTGGACATGCTACACTTAAAGAAATACCAATCCTGCAGAGCCACACACTCCAGGGACCTAACTAAACCTTGTCATCACAATGAACAAGACATGCTGGAGAGATATGTTCCTGACCTAGAGACTGCCCATACATCTTAAGCAGTGCACCTCCTTGGCCGTCTTCAATAAAAAACTTGATGACTGGATGGGAGATAGGAAATTTACCCCAGGGATCACATCCATCGCTCTGCTAGACAGGGGTCCAGGGAAGTAATGTTCTGATAGAAAAAACAGGGACTTATTATGGCTAGGCTTGTATAGGCCCTAGGGCCAACAGCCTAGTACCAACCTATGAACCTCTATATATATATATATATATATATATATATATATATATATATATATATATATATATATATATATAGACATATTTATCTATATATTTATACAGATCGATAGATATAGACAGATAAAGATAGATATAAATATATCTATTCTATGTATCTATATATATATATATATATATATATATATATATATATATATATATATATATATATATATACATACATATAGCTATAAATAGAAATGTAGATATAAAATGTATATATGTTTTGTGTGTGTGTGTGTGTGTGTGTGTGTGTGTGTGTGTGTGTGTGTGTGTGTGTGTGTGTGTGCATGGAGTCTGCGTGTCCTCACTGTGTTCATGTGGGTTTTCTCCAGGTGCTCCACTTTCCTCCCACATCCCAAAATTAGGTAAAACAAGTTTAAAATTTATAAACGCTAACCTTAAAACATCTGTAACTAAGTAATTGAACTGCATGCTTTTATATGTCATTACAGCCCTGACATCCTCAGTATCCCTGAGACATGGCTAAAACCTGAAGTCAACGACAGTGAAATACTCCATCCAGAGAATACTATCCTTCAAGTAGACTGTAAATCCAAAAAAGCAGGTGGGGTAACTATTATATCCCTAAAACACCTCAACAAAAAGCATCCCTCATTCGGTAATGCAGAGATTCTTATTGCCTTAGTCAAGCTAAACATTTATAAGACCATATATGTATCATAACCTTATATATTCCCCCTGTCAATAACATCAGAACAGTAGAGGACATACTAACCACAGAAAATACCAATATACCCAAGAAACTATCATCCTTGTTGACCTCAACATAGACTGAGCCCAAACTGTACCTAATAGCCACACTACCAGCATTAATCTGTTTGATTTCTCTCAGCTCATCAACTGACAAACAAGATATAACAAGCCATCCTCTAAACCGCTTCTCTAAACTGGATTCTCTCAATTAATCCCAGTAATATCTAAAACTATGGTACACTATCTTATAAACTAAGTGACGACCTGCCCAGTTTGCAAATAGGTTTGAATGCAATCCAGTAAAACATTGTGTACACAAGACTATGCGTAATCTATCTGATTTTAATGTAGATAATTACATCTCCACTCTTGAGCAATACAACTGGACTATGTTACAAAATATTCCTTTAGATGATGTCACCCTCAACTTTAACAAAACCTTTAGCAATAAACTGAATGAACATGATCCCATCAGGAGAAAAAGAGTTAAACTTAATCCAACAACATGGCTATCTAGAAACAGCAAGGCCCAGAAAGCATGGCACACTGACAAATCCTAGGAAAAACTTCTGCATTATAGACAGATAAGAAATAAAATTAAACATGGTATAAGGCTTGACAAAAAAAACAAACAAAAAAAACTCCACTACTTTAACTTAGAGCAGGCACACCAAAATAATCCTAAAAATGATAGTCATCAGTCAAGTATCTACTAAATCCAGGTCAAAGTCAATCTACATGCACCCCAGAATGCATTTCACCAACAGTCGCTAAAAACTTTAACAGATACGTCCTTCAAGCTGTAGCCTTGCTTACCAAAGACAACCCCACTATCAAATCTCCCCCACCAAAAAAAAAAAAAAAAATCATTGAAGCTCACTTCTCACTCATATCTGTTCCTACGTCCACCTTAAGAAAATATCTCCTAAAATTAAAAATGTCAAGATCTGCTGCAGACAGCCTTCCTCCTAAATTCTTAAAAATTGCAGCTGAAGGTCTGTCATACAAAATATCTATACTCATAAACAGATCCAGTCAAGAATCTCATGCCAAGGCATTTGGAAGAAGGCATACATACATGATTCCTCTTCAAAAAGGAGGATGCTCTGCTGACTGCTCCACCTTCAGACCAATTGCCATCCTGTTGCCACTATCTAAAATATGAGAAAAGTGTATGCATTTCCAAATACTTGAATACCTTACCATGAACAATCTTCTCTCCCTCACACAACAAGGTTTTCATCCTATCCATATCACCTGTACTGCCCTACTTCACTTTACTGATACCATTAATAAAAATAGAAATACCAGAAACCTACTATCATCCTTATTCCCAGACCCATCCTAAGCATTCAACAGCATCTCTCACCATAAACTAGTACCAAAACTCCCCTCCTTGGGTCACTCTCCCTCCTCCCTCTCCTGGTTTTACAGCTACTCAACAGATAGATTTCAAGCAGTCAAATGGCAGTATGAATACTCATCATTTCTACCTATTACCGTAGGTGTGGCACAAGGTTCCATACGTGAACTCCTCCTGTTTAACATATTTATAAATGATCTACACACTGCTTCCAAGCACACTACTCTTGGATGAGTCATCATTCATCTCCATTGCCTCTAATCAACAAAAACTTCAATAAATTGCTCAAGAAACCTTTATGTCCATAGAATCCTGGCTAGACAACTCACAACTCCTACTTAACTCCCCAAAAAACAAAACTAGTACTTTACACCCCAAAAACATTCTCCCAAAGCAAAACTTTCATCAAAATCACTTCATTAACAAAACCCTGATTGAACAGGTCCCTAACACCATACGCTTAGGAGTTACAACTGATGACATCCTGAAATTTGACCTACACTTCCAAACTGTGATTAAAAAAACACACCAACAGCTCGGTCCATTGTACAGAGCAAAATCCTACCTAACAGACAGAATTAGAGAAACCATAGCTAAAGCCTACCTCCTACCTATCCTACTGTATGCCTTCCAAGTCTGTACTAACCTACAAATGTCCACACAAACAAAGCTGGAACAATACTACAATAAAATAGCTTGATTTGCCGGAAATCGCCTTTTTAGAACTCATCACTGTTCTTCCCTTAAACAACTAAACTGGACTGAACTCCCACATCGTCTCCACTACAGTCAGCTACTACTAGCTCATACTCTAATAAATTACCCTGATAAGTATCCGCCACTAAAAGGTATGCTTCAACAGTACCACCCTACCAAAGCTCTTAGCTTTAAAGACAAACTCCTCCCCTTCAGCACTGAAGCCCAATATGCATCAGGAACTGTCATATACTCAAACTCTGTAGCTGTTTCAGGCAGGGTGGTGTTACTGATTCTTCTACAAAAGATAACATTATTTACAGAAAGACTGAGATGGAAGCTGTCTGTCCCCCTGATCTTGCAGTGCTGACTCATGGGGACACCAGATAAGGCAGCAAAGTGAACGGCCCAATGTCACAAGCAGCTCTTTCTCAAGTCGAATGCCTGTATAAGAAGGGTCATTGTCATGCATGAGGTTGGTTCAAAATTATGAGCCACTGAGTCAAAACCTTTTCTAATACCCATTCCCAAAAATCAATAAAACTGTACACTTAAAAACAATAAAACATAAACAGTCTAAAAGCCCCAGATTTTTAATTGTTCACAGAAGATTAAAATTCATAAATCCATAAATTTCCACAAGTAAATTCAGTAAGCGCTTTTGTCCATGAAAAGGACTTCTTCAGACTGAATTAAATTGTTTAAATTACATCTTAAATAGCTAAAAAGTCACATGATTTGACTGAACACAATGAATTAGTTAATGTTTTAACCCTTTGTGCTTCAAATACTCAACAAACTCTTTCTTATTACTTAAACCAGGCAGATAACATGCATTAAGTCTCACTTGCCAAAGGTATTCTTTCCACCCTAACTCATCTTCTGCATTACATTTTTTTATCATACCTTTCTATGTGGTCTAACTCAAGGAATTTTAAATCGCCCCTACATTTTCCAGTTCTATAATGTTTGTTAAGTGTATTCTTCTCCTTGCCTGTTGAAATAGCATATTCATGATCACTAATTCGTTTGTACAACTCCCTGATGGTGCGCCCTATGAAAATGAACTGCATCACATACACTTCCCCAAATATACCACATATTTAGACTTACATGCATGTCTACCTTTGATTTTAACTGCAATATTATTAATGATCACTTCATCTACATCAGTGTAAAGATAATTACAAAAACTGCAACTCTGGCATTTAAACATGCCCATTTTTGTGTTAATCTCTCTTAAGGTTAGCTTTGATTGGAAATAGTTCTTGAAACTTTTTTCTTTGTTTTGCACAAACATAGGGGCATTTCCTAAAGCTTTGGATATTTCTAAATTACTTTTTTGAAATACTCCAGTTGTTAGTTATAATATTCTTAATGACTTAGCATCATCACTGTTTGCTACTTGCATAGACAGACTGTAGTTAGATCCAGTGGTCTTAATAGGCTGAACAATGCCTTGTTTTCTAATATCAAGCACCTCCTCCCATTTTTTTTGTTAACTAATTTGACAGGATAACCTCGGCTGATAAATTTTTTGCACAGACTAGTCCCTTCTACTAAAAAATCTTCATCTTTCTTGGCAAGCCTATTTGTCTCATTAACTGTCTTTTGATTATATTAGCTTTGGTTTTCTTAGGGTGCATACTAATATAATCCATGTAAGCATTATTTTGTACTTCTTTTTTTCCATATCTTAGTAATAAGTTTTCTCCTTTCCTTAAAGACATTTACATCTAAGAACTTAATACTAAAAACATCATGTTCCCAAGTAAACTTCAAAAAACACGTAACATTATTGATGTACAGTGGATATAAAAAATGTATACACCCCTGTTAAAATGCCAGGATTTTGTGATATAAAAAAAGAGACCACAACAAATCATTTAAAAACTTTTCCCACCTTTAATGTGATCTATAACCTGTACAATTCAATTGAAAAACAAGCAAATCTGTTAGGGGAAGAAATATAAAAAATAAAAAAACGTACGATAAGCTGGTTGCATAAGTGTGTACACCCTTAAACTAATACTTTGTCGAAGCACCTTTTGATTTAATTACAGCATTCAGTCTTCTTGGGTACACACCTGCCATCAATTAAAGAGACTCTGATTAACCCCAAATAAAGTTCAGCTGTCCTAGTAGGATTTTCCTGACATTTACTCAGTTGCCGGCTACAGCAAAAGCCATGCTTCGCAAAGAGCTTACAAAGCATCAAAGGGATCTCATTGTTGAAAGGTATCAGTCAGGAGAAGGGTACAAAAAAATTTTCACAGCATTGGATATAACAGTCATTAAAAAGTGGAGAAAATATGGGACAGCAGTGATGTTGCAAAGAACTGGATGCCCCTCCAAAATTGATGAAAAGACAAGACAAAAACTGGTCAGGGAGGCTGCCAAAAGACCTATAGCAACACTGAAGGAGCTGCAGGAATTTCTGGCAAGTACTGGGTTGTGTACTACATGTAACACCATCTCCCATATTCTCCATATGTCTGGACTACAGGGTAGGGTTGCAATACTGAAGACTTTTCTTACACAGAAAAACATCCAGACCTCACTAAAATTTCAAAACAATACATTGTCTCCCAAAAGCATGTGGGAAAATGTGTTATGGTCTGATGAGACCAAGGCTGAACTTTTTGGCCACAATTCCAAAAGGTATATTTGGCCCAAAACAACAGATTGTTTCACCAAGAGAACACCATCCCCACGGTGAAGCATGGTAGTGGCAGTATCATGTTTTGGGGTTGCTTTTCTTCAGCTGGAACTGGGGCTTTAGTCAAGGTGGAGGGAATTATAAACAGTTCCAAATACCAGTCACTTTTGGCCCAAAACCTTCAGGCGCCTGCTAGAAAGCTGAAGATGAAGAGGAATTTCACCTTTCAACATGACAATGGCCACAAGCATATATCTAAATCAACAAAAGAATGGCTTCACCAGAAGAAAATTAAAGTTTTGAAATGGCCCAGCCAGTGCCCAGACCTAAATCCAACAGAAAATCTGTGGAGTGACCTGAAGAGGGCTGTGCATAAGAGATGCCCTCGCAGTCTGACAGATTTGGAGTGTTTTTGCAAGGAAGACTGGACAAATATTGTCAAGTCAAGATGTGCCATGCTGATAGACTCCTACCCAAGAAGACAGGATGCTGTAATTAAATCAAAAGGTGCTTCAACAAAGTATTACTGTATCCATAGAAAAAAAGATTCAAATTAATAAGCTTAAATCTCAACACATCCATTCCTTCCTGATTCAAAATAACAGTATACAATGATTTAATATCTAATGTTACTAAAATATCGGTGTCACACAAACATCTCAACTCTCTAATTTTGTCATGAAATCAAAAGTGCCTTTAACGTAAGTATCACTTAACTCTACTACTTTTTGCAGATACTCATCAACAAAAAAATAGCCATTCCTTCTGTCTTGCTATTACTTCCTGCTACGATTAGCCTCAGTGGGGGGATTGGCTAATCTTTGTGTATCTTGGGCAGTCCAACAATTCTACTCATTCTTGTATTTTCTACCTGTAAAAATTTTCTGATGTCTTCTGTGATTCTCCCACTGCTATACCAATCCTCTATAAAAAAAAAAATCAATGAATAAGCCTTTTTAACTTTGAAAAGAAACTTGGCTTGTAGTAATTAACATCAAATAGTAATTCCAACATCTTTATGTCATAATCGTTTCTATCTAAAATAACCAATGCATTGCCTTTATCTGGTTTTGTTATAATAATATTGTCATTGTTAGCAAGACTGAGGAAAATTCTCCTTTCATTAGCCAAGAGGTTATAATGCTTATTAACTGGTTTGCTGATAAACATGTCAATGAGTTGCAATTCAGTCGAGGTCAAAAACATTTCTAGTTCAATTTTTAACATGGATTGAAAATACTGTGTCTATAAAACTCGTACATGGCAGTGAGTCCATTTTAAAGACAACTTTCAAGTTTAATTTTCGAACATAGTCCCTAACACTATTAATTGTATCAGACTTGTTGGCTCTCTTTGTTGGAACAAAGTTCCATCCTTTGCTTAGAACTCTGCACATACCATTGTCTAAACACAAACTGGATAAATTTACTATTTTAAAACTGCAATCATTAATACCACTTAACTTTTCCACTGTTGCTTCTGGCCTTTCTGATTCATTTTTTGTTACCTTCTGTGCTGTGGTCCGTGATTTGTTGTCGCCACTTAGGCCCAGATTTTATTCAAAGTTCCATCCTGTTGATAAACTCGCACAGGTTGAAAATCCTATGTATTGTGGAAACCGCTGTTGTTTCTAAAGCCATTGTGGTTATTAGGCATCGAACTGTGAGCTGAAGGTTTATTTCCACCATTTCACTGTGTTATTCTTTCTGATCTTTTTATTCAGTTTGAATTTCCGTCTTCAGTATGAGTGATGTCATTTCCTCCTTCAACTGTGCTGCCTGCAGCTTGGTCATCAACCAATCCAGAACCATTATATGAATAGGGAACACCTTGTTAACGCTCAATACGATCTCTGAAATTTCTTCAGTTTTTTTTCTGAGAACTTCATTTTCTTTTATTAGCTTGTCTTGTATCAAGCTAAATTCTGTATCAAAGTTCTCACTTGTCGTATTGTCTTTTAGGGAAAAAAGGCAGTACATATTTTTTCATTTAAACTATCCATTTTCATTTTGTTGAGTTTACCAACATTTCAACATATTGTAGTTGATTTTTTGGTTGAGCTCAACCCATTTGTCCAGAAATTCTTTTGGATAATCATCTCCAACAAGCATTTTAGTGATTCTTAACCTTTTTGGTACACTTTTTACTAGAAAGCAATTCTCAAAGCAGAGATTATCCCACTGCAAATGTTTTAATTTTAGTACATCTTTTTCTAGCTCGTGTAACATCTCAATTAAATGATTTCTTAAATTAGCTGCATCCACATTTTCTGCAACACCAAAAGGATTTATAGATGCTGCTAAACAGCTTGCAAAGATGTTATCATCTCTACGGCAAACTGGATTTGTATTATTAATTATTTGTACAACTGCTCTGGTTACCAAACCTTTTTGATGTAAAGTTAAAAGCAAACCCCTACAGGCCTGTACTACCAACTATACCGCTAGGTAATGTAAGATCACTGGATAGCAAGATGGACTACTTGAGACTAGAACTCTCCAACAAGAACAAGGTGAGAAATACTTGTTTACATTTGATTACTGAGACGTGGCTGCATGACAAGATAAATGATAGGGCAGTAAACTTACAGAATTTTACGCTGTTTAGCACAGACAGAAAACATACACTGTATGGAAAGGCCATAGGAGGTGGAGTCTGCATCTATGTTAACAAAAGATGGTGTAGCAACTGTGAAAAATCATACCATCGCACTTCTGTGAGAACTCAGAGTTCCAGTCCATTAAATGTAGACCATTTTACTTGCCCAGGGAGCTGAATGGGGTCAGTGTAACAGTGGTGTATATCCCACCTAGTGCTAATACTACTGAGTGTCTAAGTAAACTATCAATCACATGGGTGAGCTGCAGAGTGAATATACTGAATTTGTACAGCTGGTGACTTTAATAAAGCAGATCTGAAGGAAGTACTCCCACACTCCCATCAGTATGTGGACATTCCTATAGGGGTGATAATATCCTGGACAAGGTGTACATAAACTTAAAGAAAGCTTATAAGGCTAGCCACTTCTAGAAATGGGAAACTCTGACCATTATTATTAGAACTAACCAGAAGCCATGGCTAACCCCTAAGGTATATGAGCTTCTGAAGGCGAAAAATGCAGCTTACAGGGCTAAGGACAAAGCAGCCCTAAGTATAGCAAGAGGTAATCTGAGAAGGGGTATAAAGGAGGCTAAGAGGGAGTATGGCAGAAAGGTGCACAGCCCCTTTGAAGAGATGAAGGATGCATGCAGACTATGGCAAAGCATACAGGTAATCACTGACTACAAAATCAGGTCAGCAGAACAAACCAGCCAGCACTCAGGATCAATGGTGAGAGTGTGGAGAGGGTTAATAGTACAAAATTCCTGTGTGTACACATATTAGAGGATCTCTTGTGGTTGGGAAACACCAGCCAACTGGTCAAGAAAGCGCACCACTCACTCCACTTTTTAAGAAGGCTGAAAAAAGCTAAGCTTCCTTCTTATTTGCTCCACCTCCTATAGAGGCGCATTAGAGAGCATCCTCACCTGCAGCTTCACAGTGTGGTCTGGAAGC
>NC_056747.1:761421780-761499280 GCF_019279795.1 Protopterus annectens | reverse complement strand
CACACACACACACACACACACACACACACACACACACACACAAATAAAAAAAGACAAAATAAAAACAAATATTTTACAACTACTGAGGCTGTGTAGTCAGGCCTAGGTATACATGATAAATTTCATTCACTGGTCAGTAATTTGACCCATTGTACTGTACTACCATGCAGCAAAGTTATACAAGGGAGTGTAAGTAAAGAACAGACATGTCAATTTTCTTTCACTAGTGCATTAATGTCATCATCCAGTAAGGTACGGCTGACTAGCAGTCAGTGAAATCATATGCTTCATGTAAAGCTGGAAAAGGTAAACAGTACCTTGTCCGAATAAGCTAGTTATGATCCTGAATAGCTAGGGCAGAAGGAAAAGGACTACACACTTTAAAGTCACTGACCTTTCCGGACTTGGGGAGGTAGGCTTACATAAAGTCTGATAAAGTATTATGAAACGTGACTAAAGGGTCTACCTTAATTAAAATTAGAATCTCTGCAACACTGGCTGAGTGGTGTGTATAGTGGGAGAAAATGATACCTACTTGGTATTTTACTATCCTACATCACTAATGGATCAGGAAACCGTGACCACAAGACAAAACTGATGACACCAGGCACAGCAGAGAGTCTCTAATTCATTTCTCCATCTGTAAAAACAGTCAGTGACAGCAGGAATGTTGACAACTACAGAGCAAAAGTATACACCTAAACAGAGGATCATGGGAATAACGGAGGTATGGCTAAAGTACATGGCTGAAAAGAAATCAGGTAAGACAGACAAGAATACTCACGTTGAGGTGAGTACAGCAAAAGCTATCCCAAATTATGTGCATGTAGGTTTATCTTGAAGTACTTAGAGACTATACGATTGCCTATGACTCAGGACATGTTTGAAAATGTTCCCTGGACCAGCCATCAAAGAAATAAATAAATACATACACACATATATACATACATATATATATATATATATATATATATATATATATATATATATATATATATATATATATAGAAAGAAAGAAAAATATGTCACTGTTTTAGTCTGGGCATGGATCTGTAATTCAGATCTGAACAGGAAGAAGTGGGTAGTAACACACTTCTCTTAGCATGTTTTCTTTCTGTTGGAATTGTGTTGAATATTATAACAGACAGAATTTATAAAACAGATCACAGACCTGACCTATAACCTTCATAATGCAGGTAGTGCTATGTAAGTCGAGTAATATCCAGGGTCCTGTAGTGACATTGTTTGGCTGAAACCAAGGTAGACCTCTCAGGTGTTGTTTCCAGAACTAAGCTTAGACAGCAAGAGCAGGAGCAAGAGGAATATACCAGGCTTAACTACACCCCTGACAATGCAGATTTCACCAATAGACCTGGTACTGGAGAAGTCAGCCATGGAGGGATGGCAGTAAGTAGTGGAGGTCTGTGTGCCCATCCTGGTGGAAGGCGGGGGATAATTCCTGCCACAGGACTGATACAAAGGGAAAAGTCTAGAAATACACTCTAATACATGAAGATATGAGGATGAATGCCTGGACGAGGAACACATGCACTTCAGCTGACCACTGCAGATTTGCAGAACATCACACTTGCAAGCAACTCACAGTAGCCAGATACTGTATCACTAGTGGTTGCTGATAAAAAAAGGTTGTTAGAAGTCGACAGATTTTTAATGCCCATCACAAAAATGGGCACTGTTCCAAACTCTGCTTCTTCTTACTGGGTTCTTCTGATACTAGTAGCAGGAAGGAATGAACTGGCCAACAGGAGGCATGACTTGACAGTTGCAGAAGGGATGAGGAGGCCAAAAAGAAAAAATGAAATGCAAGTGTTGCAGGAGAGTGTCCATGGATTGTGACTAGACAATGGAAGTAAGAACGGTATATCGCATGTATGAGATTCCACGGACACAGCTTAGACAGTAGACTTATTTGTTTGTGTGTTTATTTTTCCTGATGGAGAGGTCCAGCTGGTATGAGCCCATTTACAATGAAGGCCTGGGGAGAAAATGTCCAGACATACAAGCTTTACTAATTAAATTTCACAACAGAATTTATACATACACAGAAATAAGCCTATATATTTAGGAACTACTGTGATGAAGAAAACATGTTCATGTGTCAACATAAAGCAAGCAGTAGCTGAATAAATTCATACATGCAGTATTTACACAGTGGCAAATGTAGTTTGATCTTTAGTACATTATTAATGATATCAGATCCAAGGAAAAATGAGCATCAGTGTAATATGCCCATGGTTGCAATGGATGCAGATACAAATTCATGACGCTGCTTTATACAAAAAAGCAAATCCATCAATAATGAAATTGTTCTACTCAGTAAACTTTGATTTCTACTATTCTACTTTGTAAAAAAATACACACACACACACACACACACACACACACACACACACACACACACACACACACACACACACACACACACACACACACACACACACACACACACACACACACACACACACACACACACACACACACGCACACACAATTATAAAAAGCATGCCTACTGAAAGAAGAACACAGGTACAGGACGTATTTAGATTAAAAGATAACTGTTATTAAATTAAAATGGTATGCTGACATGCCGAAGGAGACTTAATGTACCAAACGTAAGGCAGAATCCCTTCAGATCAATTAATGCAACATACATCAGTCTTTGTGGAAAGAAAACAACTGAGGCAAGGGATTCTGTGTGAGAGTAAGAGAAGGAGGTAGGAGATACGGCAGAAAAGTGTGGAGGGGAAGAGGAAAGGAGGGCGAGAAGTGTAATTTACAAATTATACAGAGCTGAATAAAGGCAATGACAGAGATGTAAGGGTGGTAAAAGTGAGAAGGCTGGAAGTAAGGCAATACAGTAGAGGAGTTGGTGGTAATGAATTGGGGACATGAGGGATGTACTAGGAAGAGTTGTTAGATGAGGTGAAGGTCAAAAGAAACAAAATTTATAAGCAAGAAAAAGGAGAGAAGTTTGTGAATATTTGCAATGTCAGGGAGAGCAAAAGGTGGATTGGTAGCACAGATCTGGCCTTCAGAAGTGAATGCTAAAACAACTTCTGTACTTCACTTCTGGTATAATCTACTGCAAGCCTCTTGCTGTTTGCTATAATTAAAAAAGTAGAGAGAGTTGATTTTTTTAGAGGATTTGCTTTTTTTTTTTTTGGCTCCTCAGCCTAAAGTTGTGGAGGGCACAAGATCAGGGGATGGCACAGAGCAACTGAATAGCTAGCTATGGCTCTGATGTCAAGTAACCCCATGGTTACAATATCTGTTACTAGCATGGTGAGACGATGGCCACTCTAAAGCCCTCACTCTATAAACATAACATTAAAGAGTGGGTCACAGGACAATGAAGCGTTTACTGAGCACTCCATCTCATAAAAGTAAATGACACGTCTTCTGAACAAAAAACAACTTAAATAACTCATACCTAAAGTTTATATCCAAAAATCACATGATAAAAACAGACTAAAAGAAAAGCAAGATAAACCTAATTCATAATGATGCTGATGCTCAAACCATTAAGTAAAGCAAATCACATCTATTTCCAACCTATACACAAAATGTTAAAATATTTGCTTTACATAATGGCTTGGTGAGGTTTATCATGTTTTTCATTTGTCAGTTTTTATCACCTGATTTTTGGATACATATTTTAAATGGAAGTTGTTAAGTTGTTTTTATTCTGAAGAAGTTATTTTCCTGTGATATAGTCTTTAGTGTCATGTTTTCAGTTCTTTCTTTCTTTCTTTTTCTTTCTTCAGCTCTCACAAAGATTCAGAGAGTTATGGAGTCTTCATTTGAAAGCCTTGTTAGGGTCCAGGGTTAAATCTGATCTCTGGTCACTGTCTGTATGGATGTTGCAGGTTCTGTCTTTGTTGGCATGGGGTTTTACACGATACTACACCTTCTTCCCACCCTCAAAAAACATGTTGGCTAATTGGCTGCTATGAGCTGCCTATATATATTTTGCATTTATCCCCTACTCTTGTGGCCTGTTTCACAGATGAAAAGCATCAAGGCTGACCTGTTCACTAACCAGGTTAACAAATGAATAAATTCAATTTAAGTGTAAATGCTTGTGTCAGTTAAAAAGCTGATTCTGAGCTGCAAGGGTTAAACTGTGACCTTGAGACTGACTAGAAAATTGGACACTGAAGTAGTCAGCAGGGGACAGGGGAATGAGTGGTTGATGCCAACTTGCTCAAAATGGGGGAACAAAGATGGTCTTGTCCACTGCATGGCTAACACATGCTGAAGGGGGGGTCTTCTGCAAGCTGCATATGGGTAGAGGATGTGTTCTTGACTCTGCTAAGCTGCATTTGTGCTGTAAACCTCATGGCATGAGTATAGGAGCATGCATGCATTTAGGGGAAGGCATATTGGACTTTCATTTCAGAAAGCGTGCAACTCAGCTGCTAGCAGTATGATTAGTACCAAAAAATGAAAAATTCCAATATGGCTGCCTTGATGACAGCTCTACTGCACTCGACTCTTACACTATTATGAAAATGAGTGGGCATGGTGAACTATGGCAGGACCAGATGGTTAGCAGGCATGACAGTGAAAAAAAGAACCAAAAAGATTCTGTATCTTAAGAATAAGAAAACTTTATTCCAGTGTTTTCTATGTACACACCACTGGTTGAGACTCCTTGCCTGTTGGAACACGGACAGTTTACTTTAAAAGTTATGATGATAATTCTTATGCTGCCACTCAGTTTTAGTAGTTAAAAATACAGCAGTGCCTGTGTAATGAAGGCAGCCACTGCACTGTGTTCAGTGACTGCCATTATGACTTTAAGGCAGTGAGACAATTAACCTATAATGTCATAGAAGTCTGTAGGACTGTGGTCTTCTTGTAACTTCCCCTTGTATTTTGTGTAGTTCATTGCTGTGGGAATTTTCCCACATCAATGAACCACCCAAAATACAAAGGGAAGTTACAAGAAAAAAGTTCATGCCTTTAGATGGGAATGAAAGTGCTAGCTTATACAAGGAAGGCAGGCAGTTCAAATGCTCTTGTTAAAGGTGAATAAACCTAGATCTGGGGAATCAATCCAGAAGCAGGGATTTAGTTTAAAAAAATGTTGGATGTTGCAACAATGTTTCTATGAAAGTGACTGCCAACCCATACCATAAAACCATTCCCAGTGGGAGACAGTAAAGTAACTTTAAATGAAGGGAGCCACTGGTTTGCATTCTTGTGTGCTGCCCTGATGGGTAAGCTATGAGTAGAGATTTACTCTGGCCCTCAGTTTGGGTGAGAAAGGTTCCTTATGCCATGCAGAAAGTCCTTGTAATAGAGCTAGAAGCAGTGATACTGACTCTAGGAGTTGATTGCAACATTAACTAAAAGGATACACTAGATAGCTTTCCTTTCCAGAAAACAGCATCATGGGAGGCCCATGCAAATTATACTAAATATCATGAGAAAGCTTTTCTTACAGTTTCTTAGGTAGTTATTAAGCATGCAGTAAAGATGACCATTTATGAGCCTAGCCCAAATTCCCAGTTGCTCCAAAGCACTGTCTGGTCAACTGATTTGAGCATGGTCACACAGTAGGCACATCTGATCCAGGAATTAAATGGAACTAGAAGGGAAGTGAAGCACTACCAGAGGCAGGATGAAAAAATCATTCAAAAACTCGAAATCCAATTTGTAACATTGTCAAAAAAAACTATCAAATCCAATTCATAAGTAAGATTATTGAGAAAAGTAACCCAACCCAGATAGGCTGCACAAAAAATGTTTATATGGGAATAGGGAGAAATGTTAGGAACTATAAGGAAAGGCAATAAATGAATACCTTTGGAAATGATGTGTGCAGTCACAGTGTGCCCTAGAGTCAGTGGAAATTGGAGAATTAATTATTCAGACAGGAGAGTATGAGGATGACATAGGTAGATGACAAAGAAATGAAAAATTAATTTACAGCAATAGATTAAATTTGACACAGCCTGATAACCTGTCTAAAGCAGGTGAACCAATGCAGACAACTGAATCCTGGATTTTAATGAGAGGAGGGCAGTTTTCACATTGATATTAAGTAAAATGTGGGTGCAGATATTGGTCAGTGGAGTTTGATTGATTGACTTGCTTGCTTATTTGTTGTTTTAGTTAGTTTGTTTGACAACCAGAGTTGTAGTTTATTTCAACTATAGCCTGTATACACACACACACACACACACACACACACACACACACACACACACACACACACACACACACATACACACACACACACACACACACACACACACACACACACACACACACACACACACACATATACATACACACACACATGCACACACACACACACTAAAAATAAAACACGATTATTCTGGTTATTTTTGTATCATTTTGTCACTTGTATCTTTTTAAACTTGTTTATGAGTGGTGGTTTCCCGCAGTCCTATTTGGGGTTGGTGGAGTTACACTATTAGGTATGCAAATATTATGCTAATCAGCATCCAGATTTTTGGCCCACTGTTCCTATCTTTCCTAGCCCTTTGGCCAGATTTATGTCTTCATGTTTAGAGGTGCGATCTCACTGTATGAAAATTTTTGAAGACTGTCAGGATTAAGAATTAAGAAAAGAAAATTTGACTTTTTATTTATTTTTATTTATTATTTTGCTGACTGGGTTAGGTTCATAGGTTCATGGGTAGGTACTAGGCTATTTGCCCTAGGGCCTGTATAAGCCTAGCCAAAAGGTACCCTGGCTTTCGCCACCCAAGAAAATTATTTTCCTGTGCCACTGTCGAGCAGAGCCACAGAAGTGATCCCCGGGGTGAATTTCCTATCTCCCATCCAATCATCAAGATTTTTCTTGAAGAGTGCTAATGAGGAGCTTTGTTTGATATAGATAGGTAGTTTGTTCCAGAGTATGGGAAGTCTCTGGGACAGGAATCTATCCCTCCAGCATGTTATTTTTATTGTAGTGACAAGGTTAGGTCCCTAGAGCGTGTAGCTCAGAGGGATTGGGATTTCTTTAAGTGGAGCATGTCCAAAAGCTCTGGGTTTGACATAGCTTTGTGTGTTAGGCAGAGATTGCCTCTGAGTAGGCAATATGCGACAGAGTAAAGCTGCAGTTTTTTGAGACAGTCTGCATAGGACATCTGTTTGAGGCCGATAATCCTCTTTGTGAGGTATTTCTGCGGCCTTTCCAGTTGTTGTAGATGTCTTGTGAGGTACATACCAAAAAGGGCGTTGCACTCTATAATGGGTCTAATGAGTGACAAGTAGAGGGGAACAATGACCTAATTTTTCCTGGATGAGAAACCTTTTGTGATGAGGTGTGCCATGTAGAAGGATTTCCTGACTACTGTGGTGATGTGATTATCAAAGGAGAGACTACTTACTGTCCACCTGTGTCCCAAGGTCTCTTATCACACTTTTGGTGTTAAGTAGACTACCGCCTATGTGGTAGTTCATGGGTACAGAGTTTTTACCAAAAGGGATGACAATGCACTTTTTGGCATTGAGCTTGAGGCCATGACTGGTAGCCTCTTTTCAAAGTAGACCCACGGTAGTATTTATACTACTAGGGGAAATTTAGCCAGTGCCATGAGCTCTTTTGTATCCACCTGAACTACTGCCATCTCAAGCAAATGGGACCTTGGTTTAATGTCTTATCTGAAAAAGGTTAACTGAGAAAATGACATTGTGCTGAAAGAAACCCCTTCCTGTACTTTTAGGAAGTGGGGCAGGATCTATTTTGCTTTCTTTGGGAGACTTTACTATAAGATACATGATTGGGCTCTGCAAATTTTCTGCTTTCTAAGCCACATACTTTTGCAAAATCTGATTTCAGGCATTGCAAATGCAATGCAGCAAATTCTTTTGGGGCACCCCACTCCCAGATTAGAAAGAATTTGTTGCTACCACTGTTAAGAAAAGAGGCTGTCTAATAACAAACTGATCATGTGACAGATGGATTTCTTGATTAAGCACACTACTAAAGAACTATGGATAAAAAATCCATGTGGTCCTGCCAGGAAAAAAAGAGAACCTTGCTATATTACTACATCCAGAGCTTAAGAATACAGCACAGCTTCTAAGTGCGGCCATCTGGATGGCTGCCATGCAGTCTAGCAAGTGTGAGAAGGCAGAGAAGATACAACATGCTTGGACTGCAGGAAGGGTGGTTTAATACATCTGCAGACCCTGTATGTACATGTTGGTTGGGTACATTGAAGAGAAAAATGTGATTATGAAGACAAAGAAATTGCTTCAAGACGAGTAAGCAAAACACACATTTCTGCTGGCTAAGGACTGACCCCTTTTGGCACTATTTGAAGATACAACATTCTATACTTACACAGATTCAAAAAACTACAACTGCAAGGCAGGTAGAGAGAGAACTACAGAAAAAAAAAACTCCAGTGAGCTGGCTCATAGGGTTGTTAGCTGTTCCACATGTGAGTGCTAGACAGCTGGGAGAACTATATGTCAAATTAAGGACAAGGAGATGTGGCATTTTGCACTGACACAGATACAAAATCTATATGAGAATAAGACAGGTTGAGAGAACTACAGAAAGAAGCTCCAGTGGACTGGCTCATAGGGTTGGTAGGTTTTCCATGTCTGAGTGCAAGACATGTGGGGGAACAACATTTCAAGTTAAGGGCAGGCAAGGAGGCTGCCAGCCCCCCCCCCCCATAGCAAAATACCATTGAACTAAAGATGTTTGATATTTCTTGACAAAATCTGGCATATGTGCCACTTAACTCCATCACAACTACATGACAGTAGAACAGCAAGGAAGTAGCAGTTGGGAGATCATGCTGAAAGTGTGGGGCTGTGGACTTCAGCCATTTGCTCATGTAAAGAGTAAAGTGACTTTTTAGGCATACAGTACTTTGTGCCACAGCAATATCCGAGAATTTGAGCATTCCTGTTCCTTTACACCCAGTCCGTATACTGCTTAAAGCCCTTGTGTAAGGATTCTTTGTCTTGTCTTTGATCTTCAAGTAAATAATTCAAGCAACACGTGATCGAGGTGTGGATTTGTCAGAAATGGAGACTGAGGAGACTTGAAGGCAGAGCAGATTTTTTTTCTGCAGATTGCTACCTGCTTTCTAAAAAAGTGGAATATCTACTTACAATGACAATGGGACAGGGGAGATTATATCAAAGCATGGGGGGTTTTCAAGCCTGGATAAGAGTTACTCTTTACTTAGTTTTAAGGTTATTGCACGCATGTCTTTTCTTAGTGGCTGTGCTTATTTCCTTGGCGGTTGCTTCAGTTACTTACAAGGAAATAAAAGGTAGAAAATGTGTATCATATCTGAATGGAATGCTAAACTGTGCAGCTGATGGATAGTATGTGGTTTCTGTACACTGCTGAACTGTAGCCCTTTCACTTCATACAGTCAGTATTTTGTCCTTCTGATTGTATCAGACTTTCAAAAAGAAAATGTTGTTAAAAATGAGATACAATAGTGCAACCAAAATATAGTAAAATGTAAAATACAGGAACGTAACAAAATGGGTGGGTTTAAACATACTTGAAAGATAAGATGTGGGACAGTACCCACCATGGGGGCATTCACTGGTTTTCATCTTGAACCATTAAAAACATCTAAAGGAAAACTGGTTGATGAATGACTCATGCAATCTCTTTCCTCAAATCCTTGGATCACTAAAATCAAGCTGTGTAAGTAACCTTTTAACTTAAAATTGGTAAATCAGAGACCATATTCCCTCTGGATAAACTATACCTACATTCAGGGTACAGTTTCACTGACAGCAAGATAAGTTGAGGAGGGTTTGGTGAATTGCTCACTGGCCAGTTTTCCTTCTGACATCTGGTATTATCCCTTGCTAGTCAGAGAGGAAAATTAGCAGAATGATCCTCATGCTTTGTGTCTGTACCTATAATAAAGGTACAGTCCAAAACCAGTAGTACAGAGACAGAATGTGCAGTAAATCAAATAAATTATTAGTGGTTGCATCAGGTAATCCACTTAAACAACCCTCTCGTATTATCCAGTCTTCTTAACCCCCCCCCCAAATGTTTAAGGCCATGGAAGAGTAAAATCATTAGCAGGTTTGATATTCATCATTCCAAATGGAATACTTTCTTAGACCTCAAAAAAAAGGAAAAAAATGTATATCTGAAAAGAAAACTTTTTAGCATTTATCTTAGGCCCTCAGATTTAGCCAACCAAATGTTCACATTCTGTAGTGTGTGTGTGTGTGTGTGTGTGTGTGTGTGTGTGTGTGTGTGTGTGTTAATACAGTTCTTAAATCTTATCATAGTACATGCAGCTGCAGACATTTTGGATGATGTACGTTTCTTCAAATGAGTTCACATTCACTGCCACACGGTAATCCTCAAAGATACTAATTTGTTGGCCTTGAGCACTTTTAGATACCTTGCAAAAAGTTTATGTGCACTCGGCTCTTGCTCTTCTATTATTATAGCCCCTTTCCTAGCAACAAACCAACCTATTTTATAAGACAGAATTAAAAACAATAAACAGAAGGCAACATTTGTTTAGTTAAGTAGAGGCTGGGGAGAAGAAAAAGAAAAGTCCTGACTTCTGAATAGTACTTTATAGCCCATAGGTTAATGAGGAAAAACACATCAGTGATAGGAGAAAATACATACCTATTTTGACGGGGAAGCCAACAGGCAGCCTAAGAGTTATAAAGTCCCTAAGTTTTGCAAACAGTGCATTGCTTATTGCCATGAGGTCGATGATTGGTGCAACTTGCTCAGAAAGAGACAAAGGGTGATCTTCACAGAGCCATAGTTTTGCTTTAAACCTACAGGAGGCAAACACAGGGTAGGGGTGCACATAAAAAGAAACAGTGAATGGGGGGAAGGTAAGTAAAACAATTAGCTACAAAAATACAAAGGTACACATTGCCAATCTCACTTCTATACATAAACTTTCTTTTATGTTTACTCTGTGCTTGCAAAACAAAACATTTTTATAAGAACTGAAACAAGGCTGTTACTGCCAAACTCTACTTCTATTTAGAATAGTGGGGATTCAAGACTGTTCCCTCTTCCAGGATAGTGTGACTATGACTGACATATATGCCTGTTCTGTTTATCTATATGTCATGCATTACAAAGGACGAGGGCTATTCCAGTCATAAAGCACTTGACTGCTGTGAGCTAAATAAAATCAGTATGATAAAAAAAATAGATTGAATGTGATTTCCAAATAAATTAGTGGCTGTAGTGGTTGTTCTGGCTACCACTGACGAATTGTAGAAGAATATATTCACATGACTGTTCAAACTGCCCCAATGAAACAAACACTCTTTTCTAACTCTAGCTGCAGCTTTAGCAATCTGTTTTTCTTCTTCTGTTTTTGGTGTCTCCCAAGCCCCTGCTGACCATCTGTCATGTCCTTCTACCCCTCCTTCATTTCTACTGCAAAGAGGGCTCATCCCAGTACAGCACCATTTTGACAGTAAGGGAAACTTTCCCTTGGCCTATGTTTAATCCCCTCTCTGCACAGAATATAATGACATCAATGACGTTCATGAGATCATCATCCACTGCAGAATGTAATGACATCAATGACGTTCATGAGCTCACTATACATGCTTTACTCTTTTGGACATCTACAAGTGCTATTAGCAATTCCTCACCTGTTAGAGGCACTAGACTAGTCCAGAAACAGCTTGGGCCTTCGGGTTTCCAGTCTAGAAACAGCATGGGCATTGGGGACTGCAGTCCAGAAACAACCTGGGCTTAGAGCTGAAGAAATCCTAACTCCATGCAGAATTACAAGAAAATACCCAAGGAGAATAGGTCCAAGGCCCACAGAAATGCAGCACTAAGACAAGTAAAAATGCCTTCTAATAATCTGTTGGTAGTGGCTTAGACACATTCCCCACACCAACCTGTACTACTTAGTTACCAGCACCCACAAATGTCACGCTCCATGTATAACAGTGACTACTAGGTGCCCCCTACACTAATTGTTTTATAACATTTTCCGTATAACATCAACAAAAACTCAACAAAGGTGTCCGTGAATGCATCTTTCTACTATTGTTTTTTTTTCTACTTCATATCTGACCTTGTGATACAATGCCCAATGCCAGTCTACTGATTCCTTCACAAAAATCACCCCCGAGAACAACTAATATAACGAGACTGTGCCACATTTTTGTCTGTGAAAAGAGAAAACTGTACTCAATAGGCTTACCTGGTTAACCAATAAAATTGAAAAAGGAAGCACAATTAGGCTATATAGAGTGCAGATAAAGGGCGTTACAGTACACACAAGCTGGAAAACAAATAAAGCACCTGCCTCTCTATACGATGAATGATTCAACTGTCATTTTCAAATACTAGCAAATTCTGACAGACGCTGAATGCTTTCTCTGTATTTTTCAGCAGATGGCACTACAATGAAACTCTTTTGAAGATTACGTGTATATGAAAAAAAGTATTAAGAACATTAATGAACAGCTGTGAGATGTATGAATATATACTTTTAAGTGTGACATATGCTTTAATATGGCCAAGCCTTTACTGCACCTGAAGAATGTGATGTGTCATTCTTAAACCCTTGTCATAATGTTTTATGACAGTAACAGCATAGATAGCAAAGTGGAAGTATGTTTGGAGGGAATTTAAATGTTCACTGCTCCTACCAGTTCCACTAGCATATGGACATCAGTCTTCACTTATGACTTTTTATTTTGCTTTCTGGCTCACCTTGCAGCAGAGCCATATTCTCACACCCTCTGATTTACTATTTTAAAAGCTTAGCTGAAATGTGTTGCTGCACCGTTTATGTGAGAGATGCAACACACTATAAATAGAATGCATCCCATCTATAATGCAAGTACAGAAGAAAACACCTTTAAATATAAGACAGAAATGCTTATTAAGCCTCAATTATCTGTTATTGAAAATGTTTGTTTTACATGGTTACAGGAGGGCATTCACAAAGTTGTTTAACATATGGCAGACTGGAAATACCTGATGCACTGAAACAACCTCAAATCATACATGCTGAAAGGCATTTGACTGAATCTGAAAACCTAGAAGACAGTTACTGAAATATTAAAACTTATATAACAGATACACTATCTACAAGATAACAGTACTGATTTTGGAATTAACTTTGTCCCAGATGGTTTTATTCTGTAATTAATGTCATCTTGATGTAAAAACACTTAAACTGTGTATGTTATGTGGAAGAATGGTAACCCTACTGTCCAAAAACTCATTCTAATATAGTCAACACACAGTACACTGGTTTCAGATCAGGTACTACAGATTGACAGCTGCTAGGTATACAGAATGCCTTTTAGTATTTCAATAATTCACACGTGACTTTGTGGATCTGTTATAGAGTTCTGCATATATACATGGAGGTTGGGCTGATGCTCAATACACACAAATATTCACCCAGGTAACAAGTGCATTATCCCAGTAGCCTCAGGTGGCATGCTTCAAAGCTTTAATTAAGGCATTGGAAGAGGTGATCAGTGGAGAGTACATTCCCTTTCCAGTGGCATGCTGCCCTGTCATGACTGAATGCCTTAGGTCATAGGATGTATCCTAAAACAGCATTTAGTTGTGTAGCACTCCCAAACAACAGGAGAAGCACTTACTGAAAAATATTTTATTCTTGTACCCCTGTAAGTGTTTTGTCAACTGCGCTGCTACAACTGCTAACCCCACTTTACCTTCAACAGCCTGTCCCTTACATTTCAGGAAGCACTCATTCAGTTACACATAATATTGCATAAGGGTCTGGCTGCAACAAGCACTAAGGCAAACAATGAAACTTGCATCACTGTTTACTCATTAGATGACTTTCATGACCTCTTTCACAAAAACATGCAGAAAAGTAATCAGTGCAAATATCTTGTATCAGTAAGAGGCAATGTTTGATGTCCCTGAGTAATGTTTCTAGTTCCCTGTCCTAGATGGACTTTTCTTTGAATGCTATATGTGTGCTGTACATTTGTATGTTTTAACATTGTCTTTGATTACGGAGTGTATGCATGTGTATATTTTATCATGTATTTCATGGTGGATCGTGCAATATATTTGTATATATGCTTTAACACCTGTTTCATTGTGGATGCTGTACATGTGCTGTACATTTGTATATTT
Source organism: Protopterus annectens (assembly GCF_019279795.1). Lineage (NCBI taxonomy): Eukaryota > Metazoa > Chordata > Ceratodontiformes > Protopteridae > Protopterus > Protopterus annectens. The sequence continues at coordinate 761,485,149 of NC_056747.1, read as the reverse complement.
TAATAAGTATTTGTTGTGGACTGTGTGCATGTGCCATATATTTGTATGTTTTAGCATGTATTTCATTGTGGATGCTGTATGCGTCATATATTCATACAGTCTAATATGTATTTTATTGTGAATCGTGTCATGTCATACACTTGTTTGTCTTAACATGCATTTCATTGTGGGTATTGTATATTTGCCAATATGTCTGTTTTTTATATGCACTTCATAGTAGATGCTGTACACATGCTGTACATTTGTTTGCTTTAATATGTTTAACTGTGTGTTATGTGCATGTGCCATAATTTTCTATGCTTTAACGTGTGCTTCACTGTGAATATTGTACATATGTTGGACATTTGTATGTTTTGATATGTATTTCATTGTGGATTTTGTGCATATGCTGAATAGTTGTATGTTTTAGCATGAATATTACTGTGGAGGATGTGCATGTGCTTTATAATTGCACATTTTAACATGTATTTCATTGTAGACACTGTACACGTGCTATATCTTCATATGTTATAAGATGTACTACACTGTGGATGTTATACCTGTTCCAGAAATTTGTATGTTTTAGCATTTATTTCATTGTGAGTGTTGTATGTTATCATACATTCATGTAAGCTGATATGTATTTAATTGTGGATTATGTGCATGTGCTTTGCAGTTGCTTGTTAACATGTCTTTCATTGTGGATGTTGTACAGTTCCTATATATTCATATATTTTAACATGTATTTTATTGTGGATGCTGTACATTTCCCACATAAACATATGTTTTAATATGTATTGCATTGTGGATGTTGTACCCATGCCTTACATTTGTATATTTTAGTATGTATTTCATTGTGCATGTTTTATATTTGCCATATATTTGTATGTTTTAACAAGCACTTACTTCACAGTTGGCTGTTGTGTTTGTGCTGTACTTCTGTATGTTTCAACATGTATTTTCTTGTATATGATGTGCATGTGCTATGCATTCATATGTTTACTATGTATTTCATTATGGGCTGTCTACATGTAATGTACATTCATATATTTTAATATCTATTCCATTGTGAATGCTTTACATGCACCATACATTTGAATCATACTTAGGGTGGGGTAACGGCAGCAGCTTCTATGAGTGTAAGCTGCCTGGGAGCATGACTGGCATGTGCCGATGCTATGGAGTGCACTACTGGCATTGCTCTATGAAGCCAAGAAGATATTGTAGCTTCATAAATAAATGTTAGCACTGCATTCTAAGCTACTGGTGAAGCTCTGTGTATTTTAGTAACTATAAATAGCAGCTTGCTAAACTTACAGGAGAATTTTTTTGTAACGTTTTGCAAAGTTTAAAAGACTTTTTTTGGACCCCAACTTTGAGTTGAGGGGCACCAGTTTGGGGATCTACTTGAGGTACCAGATATCCTAGTTATGGTTCTTCAATACATTCATCTGTTTTAACATGCATTTCTGTGTAGACGCTGTGCATGAATTGTATTAGTTTGTTTTAATATGTATGTCACTGTGGATCACAGATAAACTACACACAACAACTCTGTATTCTTATAACTCCATCTTTTCTCATTCTTCACCCAAGCTTTACTGGACTTCTAGCCACCATCAGTTATTTACTGTCACACCCCTTATGTCTTATATCTGCCTCCTTTCCCTGTTTATCTTCAAGTAATATATTCCACCTCCATGCTCACACCACAGTGGAGGAAAAGAAAAGAAAATCTTTGAAAAGTGTCCTACAAAACATGTATTTCATTGTGGATGTTTCACCTGTGCCATACAGTTGTATGTTTTAACGAAAACACTTTATAATCTCTAGATACTGAAATGTCGAATTTCAGTATCTCGAGACTATAAAGTTGAAGTATGAAAATAGTGAAAGTGCATAATCGCAAATTTGAATATCTCAAATTCACGGTTATGGCTTTACGCTACGTAATGTCCGGGATTGTATGTGGATGGTGTGTGGATTTAGGTGATGGATGGTGTGTGAATTTAGGTGTTATGTCAGGTAAGTGAGTGTTCTGTAAGGGTTTTGGGTGGGAGTTTAAGTGTATGTGAGTGTGCTGATATGTGTGATGTTTGTGTGAAGGACTGTAGAATGTGAATGTGTGTGTGTGTGTGTGTGTGTGTGTGTGTGTGTGTGTGTGTGTGTGTGTGTGTGTGTGTTTGCTTTTGTTTACTGTTTGTGCGATCTTGGAGTTAGTATATATAAGTAGGGGGGTGTGGGGGTGCAGCCCCTCACATGGGGGTGCAGGGGTGCTTCCCCCCTGCTTATTTGTATTGTAGGTTTGTGGACGTCTGTTGTTTAGTTTGTTTATGTTGTGATGTGGGTGTTGTGGTATATGTGTGGTCTGGTGTGTGCTGTGTTTTACATGTTTTGAATTTCGCGGTTTTGGTGTTTCGGTGTTGTGTGGATTCGATTTCATGGTCTCGAAAAACTGAAATTCGAGATTTTAGTATTTCAAGATTATGAAGTGAATTAATTTTAACATATATTTCATTGTAGATGCTGTATGTATGCTGTACATTTACATGTTTTAACATGTAATTCATTGTAGATGTTTTACTCGTCATACATTCACATTATAATCTGCATTTCTTTGTGGATTGTGTACATAGGTTCATAGGTTCATACTAGGCTATTTGCCCTAGGGCATTTATAAGCCTAGCCAGAGTATGTTTTGCTTTTGCCACCCATTTTAAATTAATTTTGCTATGCCCTTTTTCGAGATTAGTATACTGTGCCTCTGTCTAACAGTGACACAGAAATGATACCCGGGGTAAACCTAGGATCTCCCATCCACTCATCAAGATTCCTCTTGAAGAGAGTCAATGAGGGACTCTGCCTAACCTGGACTGGGATTTTATTCCAGAGTGAAGGAAGCCTCTGGGTTATGAATCTGTCCCTCCAGCATGTCCTATTTATTTCAGTGCTGAGGTTCAAGTCTCTCGAGCGTGTAGCTCGATGGGGTTTGGATTTTTTGAGGTGCAGCATGTCCCTTAATTCCGGGTTGGACATGGCCTTATATGTCAGGCACAGGTCACCTCTGAGCAGGCGGTATGCCACGGAGTAGAGCTGGAGTTTCTTTAACCGGGCAGCATATGGCATCTGTTTGAGCCCTTTGATCCTCTTGGTGAGGTACTTTTGGGGTCTTTCCAGTTGCTGCAGGTGTTTGGTAAGGTACATCCCAAAAGGGGCATTGTACTCAATTATGGGCCTGATGAGGGATGAGTAAAGAGGCACGATGACCTCCCCTAATCTAGATGTGAATCCCTTCATGATTAGGTGGGCTATATAAAATGTTTTTCTAACCACTTTGGCCATGTGGTTGTCAAATGAGAGATTGCTATCAACTTGGGTCCCCAGGTCCCTAATTACTTCTTCTGTACTTAATGGATTACCACCTATGTGGTAATTTGTGGGCACTTTGTTTTTGCCAAAGGGGATGACTATACACTTTTTGGCATTTAGCTTGAGGCCATGGCTCTGGCACCAGTTGTCTGTTTCTATGAGGCCCTTTTGGAGGATGCTTGTGTCGGCTGGAGAGTCGATTATGGCCAGTTTGCAGTCATCTGCGAACTTGGTCAGCCACAGTCCTTCCGTGTTGGCCTGTACCTCCAAGAAATATATACCAAACAAGAGAGGTCCCAGGACTGAGCCTTGTGGGACGCCACTTGTAACTGGTTTGGAGTCTGACATGGCTCCAGCAATTCTAACCATGTGGGTTCTGTCCTTGAGACAGTTTGCAACCCATCTAGTGACATAGGGTTTATATTTAAGCTGGTGAGCTTATCTATAATGCCCGAGTGGGGTATTGTATCGAAGGCTTTTGCGAGGTCCAGATAGGCTGTGTGGACCACCTTCCCTTCGTTAATGGCCTTGGTGACTGTTTCAAAGAAGTCAACCAGGTTTAAGAGGCAGGATCTGCCCTTAACAAAGCCAAACTGGGTAGGATCCAGTGTCTGTAGGTCCCCAATATCTTTATTTATGAGGTCCATGATGATCCTTTCCATAGCTTTGCAGACCAAGCTAGTCAGGCTTATGGGGTGATAGTTTCCAGGGTCCGTTGAGGCACCACCTTTGTGGAGAGGGACCACTGTTGCTGTAAGCCACTCTTTGGGTACATATCCTGTAGTAAGGCTGAGATTGAACAGTAGTTTTATGTTTGGGTTTAGCTCTTCTTGGAGTTCATGTAGGACGCAGCCTGGGACACCGTCTGGTCCCATTGATGCTGTGTTTTTTGCTTTGGAGAGGGCAGCTCCCACCTGAGCATCTGAGATGTCGGGGGGGCAGCACTCTGCTGGGATAGATATTTGCCCTTTTGGTGGGGCGGGTTTGCGCTGAACCTGTCAGCTAGGATGTTGGCAATGTCTGTGGGATCAGTGTATTTTTTGTCATTTTGGACTAATTCTGAGCATATCTGGGAATTCCCTCCCAGGTTCCTAACATAACTAAAGAAAGCCTTGTGATTATCCTTAGTGTCCTGTGCAATTTTTCTCTCGAAGCTGGCCTTTGACGATTTTATGAGTGTCCTTAGTTTTTTGCTAATACTGATCAGAGATGCCTTCCCTTTTTGGGATTTTGCTCTATCATGTAGTAGCTTCCTCCTTCTATTGTATAGTTTGTTTATGGCTGGTCATATACTCATATAATTTATCATGTATTTCACTGTGAATGATGTACATATGTTATACATTCATATGTTTTAACAGGTGTTTCTTTGTGGATGCTGTACATGTTCCATACATTTGCATGTTTACTATGTATTTCAATGTGGATGCCATACTTGTTCTGAAGATTTGTATGTTTTACTATGTAGTTCATTGTAGATGTTGTCAGTTTTCGACACATCTGCATGTTTTCCTAGATATTTTATTGTAGATGCTGTACATGTTCCATATATTTATGTTTTAGCATGTACTTCATTATGACTGCTTTACATGCTCCATATATTTGCATCTTTTAACATGTATTTCATTGTGGATGCTGTATATGTGCTTCACATGTTTATGTTTTGGTAGGTATTTCAGACATTTTATTCTTCTTGTACTTCCCCCTGATATCATCCTTTACACCTAAAGTCATCATGCTCTTCATGACTCAACTGTGCAGCCTTGTGGTGATGCCTTCCTGTCAGATATTGAGGACACTGACAGTTTTATTTTTCAGTCATGACTCTCGATCAAGGGCACATGTTCTCCTGCTATAGTTAGATCAGGTTCTGGATTTCCATTCAAGCCTACTTACTTATACATGTGAATTCTTTTTGTTATTTTATCTAGGTAAACTCATTCATCACAACTGCCTCTTACAAGAGGTGACCCAGGAACACTGGTTAAGTGAATTACTTAAACAGCCACAAAATAGTCAAAATGATGGCTGTACTCAGACTTAGGACTACAAAAAATTAAACTTATAGTCTAAGCAGAACGCATAGCATTCTTAGCCTGGATGTGAGGGCTCTGCCATCAGTATCACGTCTATTACACAGGGGGAAACTTAAGGGCCATTGTGTGCACTCACACCTAAAATAGAGAGTTACTTTTTTTATTTATAAAAATAAACGTAAAATAAATAAAGAGTTAATTTTGATGTCTTACTCATCTTTCTTGTTAAGTCTAATGACAGTTAAGTTCAATTTAAGAGCTTTGTGGACAAAAACCTTCACTCTAGTATCGCTGCTAAACCAATAAACATCTACATTCTGGTAACATAACTAGCAGCAGTTGTAGTGTATACTTTAATACAACTGTATCAACAGAAAGCCTGAATGAATCCCCTTTTACCAAAATCAGACAACATATGCAATTAATTTCACTGTGATATAGTCTTTCTCTGAATTATCTGACATACTTTTCATGGAATTTCAATTTGCATTTTAGGGTGCTTGTTACAGACATTGTATGATATGTATATTTGTACTATATTCGGTTTAGTTAAACAATTTATTTCTTACTTCTGTGTTTTGGTAGTAAGCTCCATGGGTCGTCCCACATCTCGGCTGCCAAGGTTGAAATTGGGGTCAAAATATTCTTCTGCTGTGATGGCGGTAGGGTTAGTATGGCTGAATGTCTGAGTAATGAGGGTCTGAAGGGAAAAGAAACACATGGTGTATTTATAAAGATGACAATGAAAGAAGAAAAATGACAAAAGACAATATAGAACTTTCATTTCTCACATTTGACCTTCTTCCTTTCTTCCCTAGTGCTACCATCCTGCATAATATTAAGCCTTTCATCCTGTTCATGTGCACTCTGACACTGAATAGTTTAATTGTTTGTTTTTTTTTTGTTTTTGTATTTTTTTCTTCCCCACCACCTCACCAATGACTTCAGACAGTGAAGTTATCTTATCTTTCACTTTGTTTATTCCCAATTAACTTTTTCTTGAACAGGACAAGAAAAGGGCAGTGGAGATTACCAGTATCATTGGACTGCAATCAGTGGCCTTTTTGTTGTAGCCTACAGGGTTGCATTGTCTCAGGCTTGGGAATGCAAGTCCATTAAACTACACAGCAAGCATTAATATGCTAGCCCTTACATCAAGTACTTGCACATGCTCCTTCACCCTGGCATCCACAGGTGGTACTGTAGCAGTGGTAAGTCCCTTGACCTTCACATGTGAAATATAACCTGGCCTTTGTCAGTGGTTCACTCTGCCCTGTTCACCTGCCCAGCCCTCTGACAGATTCTAACATTCCTCAACCTGACCAAAGCTTTTTATTTTATTTTTAATTCTTTTGTTTTCCAGGTTAGAGCATTGATCTCCATGGACCTTTTTCAGAGTCAGCCAAGGAGCGGTGTCTGGTTAGGTGACTTGCTCAGACTCACTAAGTTAGGCAATGGAGGCTGAAGGAATCAAACCTTGCACTACTGGATTACAGGAAACAGCTCCTTAACAGCTCCTTCCTTCTCTAAGCCAACTGCCAGACATAATTCCCCACTCAGGCATAGTTGTTGTTGTTGTGTCTTTCGGCTTTTCCTGGTTAGGGGTCGCCACAGCGAAACTCCGGTCTGTTAATGATTGGCAGTAGATTTTTACGTGCCGAGTTGCCATCCCTGATGCACAACCTTCAATGAAGGTATGCCCATTCACGCATGTCTCCACACAGAAGACACTTTAGCTGAGAATCGAACAGGACAACGTCTTACTGTGAGGTGACAATGCTACCGCAGCACCACTCAGGCATAGTAGAAAAGCTAAATAAACTTGGAGTTAAACTCGGAATAAACCCCTCTGTCACCCACTGGATTGCCAACTGGCTCACATATAGGACACAGATAATAAATATAGGAGAAGTTATCCACAAAGAGACCAGTCACCAGTGGAGACACCCAGAGTTCTGTTCTAGGACCTCTCCTGTTTGGCATCTACCTTTATGAAGTAAAAGCCAATACCAAAGGGCTCAGGCTGACTACATCTGCAAGTGACTGCAAGCAGGAGTAGTCATTGAGTCCTGAAATGACTTAGCTATCCTACAGGAAGGTTTTCCCAGATAAATACCTGGTGCCAAAATCATGGCCTGATACTAAATGCCAAAAAATGCATTACTGTATCCTTTGGGAAGTCATCTACCTCAAGAAACTACTTCATTGACAATATTCCCCAAGATTTGACCCAGTTGTTTGAGATTTAGAAACTTATATGTACAGTGACCTAACTTTTGAACAATGTTGTCAGAATGTTTTTCTGTATTGTACAGCTTATAAACAAAGGGATTGTGTCTAAATCTAGGGATGACATTGTCCCCATTTACTCAGCCCTTATTAGGCCAGTCACTGAATATAATGCTCTCTTTGGCATGTATCTGTCCAGACACATGCAGCAATTGGAACATCCACAGAGATACCTTACTAAAAGGATGCAAGATCTAAACAACATGCCCTACATGGAGAGACTAAAAGCCCTACCATATGCTCAGTATCTTATGGACTGCTAAGAGGGTGACCTGTGTCTGGCATACAAGGCATCCTCCAACCCATTAGTGATGGATTTACTGCACATCAACAAGTGAAATGGCATCAGAACTACTCAGGCTAGGGATCTACACCTTTTCTGCAACATTAACAGAATGGTTTGGAGGGACAGGTATATCTTGCAGAAGACACCACATAAAACAAATTGAGCCCTGTTCATATTCAACTGCAACTTAGATCAATGGATGGGAAACAGAAAATGTACCCCAGGACATTCCCATGTACTACTAATGGACAGTGACAGCTCCAAAATGTTTTATCCTATGCATGAGTCATCTCAAATTAGCTATGGTATGATCCCAGTTTTTCTCATTAGGGATAATTTATAATTATTGACCATGTGATGAATAAGACCACTCTATAACCAAATGGGACAGGTTATTTCAAGCACAAAAAGGGAAACTGGCTAGGCTTAAAATGACCAGCAAGAGCAGCTAGCCTAGTACTTACCTATGAATTAATAGATCTCAGGTTACTACAAACATCAAAGCCAGGTTAAGATCAAATGGGGTACTAGATAGGCTGACTGACCAGCCCCCCCCCTCCACCAGAAATCATTCTAGTGCCTTATTACTTGCTTACATGCTTATTAATCTCTTCCCATTTACCATAAACACCGTTTGAATTTGTTGGTGTGCAATAATTACAGTGATTTGGATATACTTTAAAATTTGTTTTAAATGTTATAGCATAAACACTTATGGCCATTTGCCAAACAAAACAGTCTTACACTGAAAACAGACTTAGCATGAGCAACAGTAAATTCCTCTTCCCTTGAAGCTCACGTTCATTCAAAATGTATCTTGCCAATGATGGATTAAGCCTAACATGGTTCCCGGGCTGTTTTCAAACCATGGTTCCCCCAGCACACATTTTTAGGACCACTCATAAATGCACGTATTCTTTGATTCACCTTCCTGTTTTGAATTATATTTTCTGTTCATAATTCTGTTATCATAAAAATGGCCACAGTAAAGTATTCCAATTTGTTTTATACAAATGCACACTAGTCCTGCAAAGATGGACTAAAGACTTTTTAACCTTATCAGCTCAGCAGCGTCAGTCATTTTTATTCACAGACATCTTTCAAACCAAGCAATTATAGCTGCATTGTTGACTGCATCCTTCTCAGATGTCTATATCAAAAAATACTAATAAAAATAATGACCAGTCACATATTTTTTTCACACAGAGAGTAGCTAATGTATTCCAAATTAATACACACACGCACACACACACACACACACACACACACACACACACACACACACACACACACACACACACACACACACGTCCTGTAAATAAGAGTGAAGCCCATTTCAAAATGCCCACATGATAAGAGCATAAGGTACTTTCATCCACAGAGAGCCCCCCACCCCCACCAGCAGTTATATCCACTTTGTCAACTATGTACACTCCTTACTGTTTTAAAGAAATAAATCACATGTACTTTATTGTTATCTTTGGATGAATTACATAGCATAATATCATAAGATCCAACCATGTGTAGCACACTTTAAATAAAAGAGTATTCATGAGAGTGTAAGAAATATTAACCACCTGATAACATATGCTAAGTCAATATGCAGAATCTCTGCAGAAGTAAGAGTCAACTGATTAATTCCACATTAAAGAGAACTATTACTAATGCAGAAGTTGCTGCTGGCAAGCAACTTTGCATTTCAGTACTTCATCTACAAATGTAGTGCCTGCTGGTGCTGAAGAATAAATTTGTCTATGTTGCATTAAAAATGTGCTGGTGATATTTCCATAATATTTCCAGAACTAGATGAGCTATGCAATAGGGAATGGCTGACAAACAATGACAACAGGCTCATAGTTGCTAAGCATGCTGGCCTGGAGACCATTAAAGAGCCCAGCTCAAATTCCCAATTGCTCCAAAGCACTGGTTAAAAAGCAGCTCATTGTGATGTTGGAGCTTTAGTTCTCTGTGGTGGTAACTGCCAGAGTAACAGCTTTTAACTAAACGAAGAAATCTTTTGCAATCTGATCTTTGTAGAGAAGACTGTATCATAGTAATATGCAGCAATGAGAACATAATGAATGCTGAAGATCAGATGGTTATGATCATCAGTCCAAATAATGCATACTATGTGACCTGCACTTGCAGTGCTGGAGGCTATAATGAAGGTAATGCAAAAATATACTACTAAAATTCAACGTGTACACTGCATTACACAAGCCAGACCTATTAATGAAGTAATTCATTCTTTATTGCAATGAATCAAGCTACATAATTAAAGACAACATAAATGCAGGAGTAGCTTTTGTTCAACTACCCACAAGTCATACAAAAATCAGAAATATTACTGCATACAGCTTATTGTTTCTGGAAGGGGGACTTACATGCTTGCAGGACACCTAAATCTCATTTTTGACAACCCTGTACCTAATCTGTCATCAAGAACAGCTATCCCCTCAGACATCACTCAGTACATGTCTGACCTACTTGAATGGCTAATAATACTGTGTATTGTTGGAGTAAATAACTCCAAAGTCTACAGCATTGGATAGTGGTCAAATAGGGTCCAATGTAGTGTAATGAATCAGGGCCCTGCCAGCCATACTAGCATCCCATTACTTAGCTGTCTCTCCCCATTACCGTAAATACAGTTTAAACCTATGAAATTTACAGTACATGTAGTGTACATTCTATTTTCTTCTTAACTTTAATACTTATCACACAGATTTGGAGTTCACTTAAAACTTTTATTTCAAATTTTATAGAAACAAAAACACTAAAACACACACACACAAACTGAAAGGGAAACAGTAAACTTATCTTCCCTTGAAAGTCACATTTAGTGAAAATGCAATTGGCAACTCATTAAACTACAAGAGGCATGCTTAGATTCATATTCAAATAACATACAGTGAAGTTGTAATTATCTTCTATGTGAAGGGTGCAGGAATTCAAAAGACAAATGTGTAACATATTTGCTAACAGACTGGAACAACTCACTGGACACAAGTGTCCCTTTCAGGAGCAGCCTAGGAGTAATGTCTGGTGAAGTAACTTGGCAGAGTCACCTAGAAGACAGCTGAAGGCTGAGGGAATCAAACCATGAAATATATGAAGCAGTTCGTTAATTCATAATCTTACTCATCTACACTAAGTGCTAAATACACTGTTGTAGCCAAATGACCATGCAATATATACGAAGCAGTTCTTTAATTCTTAGTCTTACTCATTTACAAGTGGTAGACACACTGTTATAGCCCAATGACAGCACATTTCACACCTGTGTACCTGTAAAAAACAAGCTAAATTAAAATGTATTCATAGTTAAAATATTAACATTAAACTCATAAGCTTTATGCTGCCTAATTTACTCTCAGCTAAACAATAAACACACTGTTAACATTCAAAAGAACCAAATACACTCCAAGAATCACAGAAAAGCAGTGAAAGACCACAGCATTTCAAACAAGGTTTTATTTCATTCAAAAAAACAAGGAAACCAAGGATCACATCCCAAGAACATGGCTTAGAGGTTCATTGGTGTGTGCTAGGCTAACAACCACAAGGGCCTTTTCAAGCCTAGAGATGCATCCCAAATCTAACAGCAACATATGATAAAGCTCCCGTTTACTAAAATTAGTTTCCTTCCTTTACACTATAAGGACTCTGGTTCAGAAGTCATTAGTAAGCTCACGGCCTAGGGGGACCACTGAGGAGCTTAGCCCAAATTTTCAGCTGTCACAGAGCACTGTCTCATTAAGTGACTTGCTCAAGGACAGTGCATAAATATGAGGTAAAACCAGAGATGCTCTGCAAAACTGGAGACAGATAAGAGCAGACTACTCTAAATCGCTCAAAAAGTTAAAAGAACAACAGATTTTGCTTCAGCACTTAATTTGTCAGCCACAAAACTACAGAACTTTAATGACTAACATTCACTGACTATAATCCTCAGATTACAAAAAAGAAGAAAAAAAAGAAGTTGTTAATGGAGGTCTGTCAGTGGGTATGGAGGGTTAAGGCTTTTGTGTCTGACAGCTAAAATTCAGAGTTTGTCTGTGAGTGAGACACTTAACTAGACAGTATACCCTAAGTAAGGCATTTCACACAAACACACACACATACAAAGATGCAATCCTGTAGCTACCTCTATTATCTCATTTCAGTGTAAAGTCTACTTTCAATAATCAAATCTTGGTGCAAATGCTCAAGTGTTTGTCAATGGCTCACATTGTGCATGTGGAACCTGAGCAGCATTGGCTCAAAGGACATTTACTTTTAATAAATGTGTCAAACATTTGGACTTTTTAAATAAAATGTGCTGAACATTCTGATTTTTTTTATTTAATATTGTGACAAGGACACCCACCCAGCACTGTGCCCTAGGCAGCTGCCTAGGTCATCTTGTGCTGGATCCAGCCCTGGCTGATATTAGCTAATGTCCTGTCCAAACCAAAGGGATGGATTTTGAATGTTTTAGTTCTGTACTATACAATCTGTAGAACATTGTATGGCTTTATAAGCCTTTCTGTAAGAGTTATTTATATCCCTCTTTTTTTTCTGTCCACAGATTAATTTCCTCTCATGTGCCTATGTTCTTGAACTTTTTTCACATTTAATAATTCCTAGTAACTTGTTCTGGTTACTTCCATTTGTATTTTGAAAATATCTTTGTATACTTCCAGTCTACTCCCTTTCTCAGTCCATAGTGAATGGTGTATCTTCAGTGTCTTGAGTCACAGAAGATATGCTCCAATGGCCCCAAAATTTGGTTAGCATAGTGAAACTCTGTCCTGCTTCTCTCTTTAATCCAAAAATGCACACTACTCCATGTGCAACATTATCATTGATATACAGATATAAACAGATATCTAATTTTTCCTACCAGTGCCATTCCCTGTACAGCCCAGTCCATCTACCTTACTGCCAGTTTAATTACTGTGAATCAGTTGCATTAAGCAGTTACTATACAACTCCATTTTTGAATCCACTACATTTAATTTTTTCCTCACATCCAGTATTCTTCCCCAGCACTGTTCATTTCTTCCCCCAAAGTAAGAAACTGGCAGCCTGCTGAATGCCAGACAGAAGTATATAAGGCATAATGTTTCCCTGTACAAATGTTTCCCCAAGGATCCCTATTTATTTATTTATTTATTTTATTTATTTCCAGTTTTATGGCAAGGGAAGTCCACTGGGCCCAGACACCATTTTTTTTCAGTGGAGGCCGGGAAAAAAAAAAAAAAGCAAGCAAATACCAGGATAGTTCTCTGAGCTCTGACTGCCTATATTTATTTCCATTCTTCAGTCAGTTTACATCAAAGGTGAATATGTTGCTTCTTTTTTGTTAGACCAATTTGCACACACACACACACACACACACACACACACACACACACACACACACACACACACACACACACACACACACACTATATCTTTTTTACATCAAATTTACTTTTATTAGAAAAGTTATCTACGTATGCTTTGTTTTCTTCTTGCTGAAATTACATCTTTAAAAAAACATTAATACCATCTGTCATTATCAAATACACCATTCACTCTTCAGTTCTTCACTTTGAAAGTGAGTCAGAAGACATTTCTAAAAGTTATCTTGTCAAAGTATAGTTTGACAAACTTATAGAAAGATGTTTTTTCTGCTGCTTGACAGCATGTATAAACCACAGGAGTCCCTTAATATAAGGAGCCATTACAATTTTCCTTCCAAAAAACATTAAAAACATTTCTTTACTAACTTTGTTATAATGACCTCTTGCTATAAATATCACATGCCATTAGCATTGTAAGACCCATGCAGAATATTTTAATATATGAGTATATAAAACACAGCATTACCTCATCTCCAGATGGACAGATTCTAAAAGATTTAAGATACTGATGCATTGCTCAGCTTATTTACCAAGATGTGGTTGCTGCCCTAAACTACTGAAACAGTCACATTCCCCACATATTCATGAGTAACACTTTTACAACACAATGTACCACCTGTATACACTGAAATACAAATGTGAAGCACACTGTGATTCCACTCTGCTATTCATCACTGTCCTATACTGCTCAATAGTGCTTAAGCTACATAATGTGATTTACAAACATGCAATGCAAATAAAGGGAATTACACATGCAGGGTGCAAACTGAGAGGCAGTTACAAGTGCATGGGGTGCTCTGAGCCCTCAAGACATAGAGAGGCTGCATGTAACAGTGGAAAGGAGAAAGAGTGCCTTGTATATAAAATGTATTTGATGCATTTTACATAAGGACCAATATAGTCCTTACGTAAAGTGCATCAAATACATTTTATATACAAGTATGTCTACGAGTATTTTTAACAGTGTAGATTCATAGGTACGTAGGTCATTGCTGGGCAGTTTATTGGGCAGATCATTAGTAGCCTAGCCACTGCAATTTTCTCTGTTTGTTCCTGTTTTACATAAGGGATTGAGGGGCCAAACTTCGGGGAATTACTTATGGTTACTCATCCATTCACCTAGGTTTTGTTCAAAAAGGGCAGGGGAGTATCTTTGGGTAATGTGAAGGGGAGACTATCACAGAGGACAGAAATTATTTGGGTGAAATATCTATCCTGCTACCTTGTTCAGTTTGTGCTGTGGTGAAGATTTAGGGCTTTTGAGTAGGTGTTCATTGTGCTACAGGATTTATGAACATGTAGGAGGTCATACAGTATAGCTTCATTTAAGGTCTTGTAGGCTAGGCAGAGGTCAACTCATAGGGATCTAAATGAGATACAAAAGAAAGATAGGTGCTCTGTATAGCTCATAGAAATTGGGCCTTTGATTTCTTACTGGGAAAACTAGGGTTTTTCAGGTTGGATCATGTGTTTGGACAGATACATGCTAAATGGTGCATTAAATATTATATTATAGTTCTAATGAGGAAGGAGTAAAGAAAGCCTAGCCTCCAAATTTAGTATGTATTTATACCTCTCACATGTAGAGTCACTGTGTGGTAACATAAGTGGCTGTCAGTAAACATGAGGCAGTTTGTGCACTTTCTCAGTATGCGTAATGCTAACAAGCTGGAAACCAATGATTTAAGGACTGCATGCAGTCTCATAGTTCCAGAAACTACTATACAAGGTATACAGCAGGCAAGCTAATACACAGTAAGCAAAGTAGACAGTTTTATCTATTTATCTATATTAGGCCTTAATATCCTGCCTAATAGAAAGGCACTAGTGAGCTGAGATTTTTATATGTAGCAGAACGATTAACCAATAGACTGGGATTTATAGAGATGCATCTATTCTTCATAGCATCAGGACTGCCAGTAAATTGGGATTCACAGAACTTAATCTGTTTTACTATCAGTCCAATTTATAGCAGCAAAATGCTAATAAGTACTAAGCATTACTGTACTAGAAGAAGGGGAAAGACTGTAACACAGCAAAGAAAAGCATTTTATCAAGCAGCTAGGAGATGGAGAGTGCAGCTTGGTCCATCACAGATGCTTCTGTGCAATGCTAAGTTAAAGACTGAACAACTGTGCAATTTTAAATGGAAATCTTGGTAGAATGTATGGGTGACAGAGGTTATAATCAAATTTTAAAGCCAATGACTTGTGACTGTGCAGTGTACTGAGTCCAGCTACTGCTCACTGTGATTCTTAGAGCAGCCCAGCCAAAATAAGAATAGAAGCTGAAAGCAAAGTGATACAACAGCTTCTGAAACAAAAATCTAACAGCTAATTAGAAAACTAGTTAACTTTTATGCCTGTGTAAGTAGACACCCAGAACACCAGCCGTTATTCCTTCTCTTACAAGATAATTCTAGTTCTAAGTAAATGAAACAGAAATCACAAATAAGAAAAAAAAACAGCAGTACAGTAGGTTTAATGGAATAGCTTCTGGTCAAACCAAGCAGAACAATATAATATCTACAGAAAAAAGACTTAACACCAAGCTGCACTCCTTACCTCCTAGCTGCACAACAAAATGCTTTTCTGTATCACGCTGTAATCTTTCCCCCTCCTCTTAGTATAGTAAATCTCACATCTTATCAAAATTTACACAGGGTACTTACAAGATGGCAGCACCCTAGTCAATACATTAATTTCAACTCTCCCCATGTGTAAAAAGAAACTGAGAGTTAGGGGCCAGTAATTCTGCCAGTTTTAGTAAATTCATTTACTGGCTAGTAAGTATACTGCCTGGATGCCAGCAAAGAAGAATCTTAGAGTTCCAGAAAGAAAATAAACTACAAAGGGTGAATAGAAAACACTGACTGGGAAGAATCCTACAGCTGCTCATCAAAAAACAGTTCAAGCTTCAGCTTTGGTGCATGACATGGCTTCCAGTAATCTATAAGGAAAAAAGAAATCAAATGTGTTCAGAGCTGATTAAAATAAAGAGCCATGAAGGTGTATATCAACTAAAATAACAAAAGGCTGGAAAAAATGGAAGACACTTTAAACAGGTATTCAGATGAGTTGATAAAACTGCAGAAGCTCAGAGGTTGAAATGAAAAAAAGGCTGGTTGAGTATGAGACTGCTCAAGAAGAGCTGTTTCAAAAATGGTAGAGTTAGAGGACACAGTACTCAGAGAAAATCTGGGATTTTCTGCTGTACTAGAGAAACTGGAAGGAGCAGACTGTATTAATTTTAATAAAGCACAAATAAGCACAGATACATAACTAGACCGATACTCTACAGCTGGATTTCTTAATTGAAAGGTCACATTATGTGTACGCTCCAAACTTGGCCATGAGAAAGCAGCTAAGACCTGTATTAGTAAAGATGCAATCATATTAGCAGAAATAGTTGATCCTGGAAAAACTGGCAGAATGGCAAAGTATTAAAAATGGAGACAGTAGAGTTTTGTGGAAAATGATTATTCACACCACACCAGGCAGAAGAGAAGCAAATTTATCCCAGCAATCAGGGAATATTGAGAGGCAGGTATGAGATTCAAGCTCCTTTATTCATCTGTGTCTTCAGAATATTTTTCCCTGAAAATGAAAGTCATTTTTGATGCAGAACCCCATCAAACAGAAGGGGGCTGTGCTTATCATTCTTCTAATAATAAAGTTCATACAGAGACTTTGCCAGTGAAACTATTTCCAGTGTTCTAAAGTAAACTGCTTGATAGTTAGAAAAAAAGCACAGGAGTTGACTAGAAGACTCAGAAGTACCTTGGATTTCAACCAGAGTCTCTGATTGGGAGATGCAGATGAACAAGAAGACCAACACCAGTGAAATTAGTGAATAAATGTGAGATTATAAAGCATCAATCAAATTTGTGAAGTATGGTTTTATAAGAAAAAGTGGAAAGGCTGGACTTTTGTTGAGTTTGTTAAACTTGTGAATGGACTGAAAATTATATATCCCACTTCATGTCACTAATTTGTGGGAGGACACTAAAAGGGGAAAAAATAACTGTAAGTAGAAGAATTTTTGTTTTTAACAGTATTTGTATAAAACATTTCATGATATAAATTGCAGATATATAGTAAAGCATTTCAGTAATTGTTGCATGTGAAAATAAAGATACTAAAGTAAATGTGCCTTTTTTCTTCTCTTTTTATTTTTAAGAAATGCAGGCATTACAGTGTAAAAAGAGAAGAAAGGCTGGACAAAAATGTGTTTAAGTTAATATGCTGTATTCTTGGGCTGTTGAGGTGGAGGATGAGGTGTAAAAGTGCCCATATTGTAATATATGTAGAGCTGCTATGTTTTCTCTTACTTTTGCATAGGTGAATGTCTGGATTAAGACCCTTGGCTTAATTTAAAAACATTTTTGTGTAACCTAGTAAATAAGAGAAGACTGAATATAATGAAAAGTTTTCCTTTAGCAGATAAATGATCAGTGTGAATTGGAAAAACTGCAGCTGAGGGCAGCTGTACATTTTGTTCTTATGTTTTCAGAGCATTTTAAGGCTAATATTGATGTTTTCTGAATGCATAGACATTGTTTTTCACTTTTGGAAGGAGAATACAGATAGGATAAGAACAGACACTAATTAGTATAAGTAGGAGCACAGTCTGTAACATGCTTCGTAGTATGGATAATCTTAAATTTAGGTTTAAGTGATGCATGCTTGTGCAGCTGTTGATTTGGGACAGTTGTCCTTATCAGGAGGGTTAAACTTCATTATTTGAAAATGTATATAGCTTTTTGTGTTTATTTTATGTTCATAATAGGTTATGGGGGCTATTCTATGGTGTTTTTTTTTTCTTTAGGGTTTTCATTAAAACAGAATGTCAAGCAAAATGTGACACAGGTTCAAATGGAGATGACAAGAAACAATAGCATTAACGATCAACCTGCCAAACATTGGTGGGAGCATGTAACACAAAATCTGGAAATAGACATTTTAAAAAAAGATGTCATATATAATAGGTGGGAATAATAACTTCTTATCATATTGTCTACAATATCCATATTATTCTGGAACATGAATGGTCTCACAGTTGTAGACAACAGAAAAAAGTATACAATTATATAAAGAATGCAGAGTGTAAATAGAAACACTATAGGAGACATGTTTGGAAAAAAGTGTGCATGTGAATTTTCATAAAGAAAGTATTTCAGGAGGAATATTCAGCCGAGTATCAGGACAAAAGAAAAGGGGAGTACTTGTGCTAACTCCTAGATGAGTTCCAAAAGTGATAGAGGAGGGAGAAAAAGATAATAATGGTAGAGTTGTAGTAGAAAGGGGATACTGGCAAGGGATAAAGATTACACCATCTAAAACTAATATTATGGAGCTTAAGAAAATTTGGGGAGAAATAATCATCTTTCAGCAGGGAATATTACTCATAGGTAGGGACTGGAATTTGAATTACAATAGTGATTATAAATCTGGTGGACCTAGAAGGGGAAATATAACAAATGTCCATTGATTTATGAAGAAATTTATGAAAATATTTGGTATGGAAGATAAGAATTCAGTGGTAGGCACTTGGAGAGAATTTACATATTATTCCCCAAGGTACAATAATGGAGCTATATTAGACAGAAATGATATTTCACTGGGACATGTGCATTTAATTGAAAGCTTCAATACACATCCAATAACTATTTCCAATCACGTGCCAATAACAACAGATAAAAATGCAGGGTGATGAAGTAAAAATGAGACACTGGCACTTCCCTGCCTACCTGTTAAAAAAATGAATTTAAGGAAGAAGTAGTGGAAATTACTTTACATTTATTAGGGAAGATAGAAGTGTATTCACAAGTTATAGCTAGTAAGTGGGATAAAATGAAAGACGAGTTTAAAATAGGGTAGAAATAAAAGGAAAAGAGATATACTTAAGAAGTAACAAGAATTATTTAGTGGGGCTGACAAAGGTTAAAGTATTGCAGAATAAGATGAATCTCACAGAAGAAGAAAAGGATTAACTGCAGAGTGCTAAAGAGAAAATAAGGGAGTATCTGGATAATATGCAGGGGTTTAGAAAGATGGCTGTTAAGCAACTGCTTTTTCTTGGATAACTCCAGGGGAAAAAAAACTTTCAGTACAATGACTTAGGCAACAGAAAGTAGAAAGGTTTTCATGTTAGAAAGAGGAGTTGCTAAACTAAGAGAGCCTATAACAAGAAAAATAACGAGGATCCTGTAGAAGTATTAGAGGTATTTCAGAAGTTTTATGAAAATTTGTATAAAGCAGTCAAATGTAGAAATCAAGAAGGAGCACAAATAGAAATATTTGTGGAAGACTTTTAAGTATGCCAAGGTTAGAGGTAGATTAGACTCAACAATTAACAGTTAAAATAGGAGGAGATGAGATAAAATGGTGATGTACTATCAATCTGCAGAAATATCTTCAGAAATAGATGGTACTCCTGTGAAGGTTTGGAAGCTAGAAGGGGAGAAAGTAATAAACATATGGAAGGTTTTGTTTAACAGTATTTTTAAATGAGAGGAAGCACAAACATCCTGTAAGAAAGCAGTGGTATCTGTAATACCTAAAGATGGTAAAGGAACATCAGACCCAGCTTCATATAGGCCCATTTCAATGTTAAGCCATGATCACAAAGTGTCTATAATAGTTAAACACATGGCAAAGATGTTGCCAAAACTGATAAATATGACTCAATGTGGTTTTGTGCAGGGAGGCAAACATTTGACAACAACATTAGTAGAACAATGATGATAGATGGAAGCAGAGTATAAGAAAATACTGCTGTTGTTGGTGGGTCTTGCTACAGAGGAAGCATTCAACAGAGTAAGATGAGGTTTTATGGGTAGCGCAATGGAAGCATTTACATTTCCTGATACAAAAATAAGGTTAATTAGGAGGATATATGAGGGATTGGAGGTAAAAAAAATAAAAGTGTGAGGATTCCTGTCTGAAAATTTGTGTCTGAACAGAGGAACCAGGCAGGGGTGTCCTCTTTCTCCTTTATTTGTTTTATATTTAGAGCTATTAGCAAAGAAAATAAGGGATTCAGAAATTCAAGGATATCATTAGTATGGTAATCAAGAAAAGTTGGCTTTATTTGCAGATAATATTACTTTGTACCTGATAAAAACTAGGAAAGGGCATCTCAGTGTTGTGGAACATCTTGTGACAGTTTTAAGTCTTTTTGGGATATAAAATTAATCAATATAAAACAAAGACTATAGCTATAAACTATACACCTCCAAGTGAATTGGTCCAGCAATATCCATATTTATGGGAACATGATAAAATGAAGTATTTAAGAGTATGGATTAAAAACAATTCTGTTATGGCAGGTAAAGATATATGGGAAGAGACTAAACAAAAGACAATGCAAAAACTGAGAAACTGGAAGCAGTTGTTTATAGATATAGATAGCAAGATATAAGGAGTGAAAATGTTTATGCTCCCTTTATTTTTCTATACAGGTCAGGCATATTTTTGTAAACCAGAGGAGAAGCTGTGGACGACAATTATAAAGAGGTGAAGAAATTTCTCTGGGTGGAAAACATGACAAGCATCAAGTGGGAAAAGTTGATCCTTCCAACAGAACAAGTTGGTTTAGGATTACTGGAGTTGAAGGGATATTTTAGAGCTATACACTTCAGGCTTATATATATAACACAAGGAGAAAGCTGTAATTAAAGTGGAAAGGGGTGATGATGAAACAGGGAGGATATTCAAGAAATAAAGAGAGAGAGTGGGATTTTGGATCCTTATGCAAAATAAAAACAGCCATAGAAAATATTATATTTGTAAAGAATCAGACAGTATTCTAGGAACTAAACCAACATGAGAATGTAGAAAGGATATTTTGCTGAAAACAATGACTTTAAGGGTACATAAAATAGGTAAGAGGAGGTGGAATTTATTAAAGGAAACTGGCAAAGGAACCAAGGTTTTGGGAGGAAATAACTAGAAAAGGAAGGGAAATAGAATGGGAACAGGCCAGAAAGACATTTGCACTGCAGGTTAGAAACTTCATTTCCTATCAGGGATTGATGTCAGTGTATAGGCAACAAGAAAGGGATAGAGGAAGTGAAAGACCTGTTCTGGTAGAGTTTTTAGTTGAACTGGGACAAAAGCTGCTGTTAAAAAAGGCAATAATTAGTAGGTCATATAAAATATTGCACGATAACTATAGGAATCAATCAGAGGAGGTTAGAAAAAATTGGGAAGAGAGACTGGATAAGCAATTCACAATGAAACAATGGGATCACATATACATGTCTCTCAAGTATACAACAAAGTTTAGAAAATTTAGAACTTTTGCTTGAAAGTGTTTTTTTGAGTGGTTTCATTTAAACAAAAAATCTTGTAAGACATGACATATTAACCAACATGCAGCACCCCTACAGTGTCATCCTCACTGGTAAGATCCAACCATAAAGTGGTCACTTTTGAAGTCATCATCTACCCTGACCCCCCTCTAGCTAGGGTCAAACAGAAAAACTTCTCCAAAGCTGATTTCAACCTCCTGATGATTGGTATAAACAGCTTTGCAGCCCCCTCCTCCAGTGTAGGAATTGGTACCAATGTCCAAATCTACACCAAAGTACTATCCTAGCATTTATATAGATACACTGAATCAGGAATTCCCGACAGGACAAAATCATCCTCAGCAAGAAAGAATAAACCTGTCTCGTGGACATCTGCAATAAATAAACTATATAACAAAAGGAAAAAATTACTGTCCAGGACCAAGAAGAAGCAGGTGCCTAACTGGAAGCAATCTCTCCTTAGCCTGAATAAGCAAATAAGAGTATTAGTGAAATCCTCTAAAGTTTCTAAAGCCAGCTTTGAGTCCAAATTGGTCACATCTACTTAAACAATCATAAGGCCTTCTTCACATATGTCCGAAAAACTCAAAGGAAGCACCCAAATCTGTTCAGAACTGGTAGTCAAGGACACCACATACACAAATACTGTAGATATAGCCAATCTACTCGCTGACAGATTCAGTGAAAACTTCTCCCCCCCCATCAGTAAATCAGGACATCCCCAGTACCTCCCCCCCACTCCTTATCTCTAGGGAACGGGTCATCACTGCCCTCTCAAAGGCAAAAAATACAGCCTCCATGGGACCCAATAACTTCCCTGGCTGCATCCTACATGAACTTGCAGCACCGTTAGGCACCCTCTTCAACCAAGGTCTGAGTACCAGCTTTGTCCCAGCCAAGTGGAGGACAGCCACTGTCATCACTTTACACAAAGGTGGAGCATCCACTGATACAGGAAATTATAGACCCATCAGCCTAACTAGCCTGATCTGCAAGGCCTTGGAATGGATTGGACCTCATTAACAGGGACATTGGCAACCTTCAAACACTTGACCCCATACAATTTGTCTTTGTCAGGGGGTGGTCTGTTAAATCTGGTTGACGTCTTTGAGACAGTCACCAAAGCCATGGATGAGGGGAAGAAGGTGCACACCACCTTCCTTGACCTGGCCAAAGCCTTCTACACTATTCCCCACTCAGGCATAGTAGATAAACTCTCTCAACTAGGCATCAATCCATATGTTACCAGATGGGTAGCAAACTGGCTCACTGATAGAACCCACCTAACCAAAATAGGGGAAGCCACCTCAAGCAGTACACCCGTAATAAGTGGCGTACCTCAAGGATCAGTCTTAGGGCCTCTGTTATTTGGGATATACTTCTCTAAGGTGCAGGCCAAAACCAGTGGACTATGGCTGACCAAGTTTGCAGATGATTGCAAGCTGGGTGCAGTCATCAATTCCCAAAGTGATGTGGACGTCTTCCAAGGAGGTCTCACCCAAACAAATGACTGGTGCCAGAAACATAGCCTCAAGCTGAATGCCAAAAAATGCACTATCACCCCCTTTGGGGAGAATGACATTCCCACATATTATCACATTAATCACAATGTCCTAAGTACACAATCAATAGTGAGGGATTTGGGCACCCAGGTTGATAGCAACCTGACTTTTGACCATGATGTTGCTTCCACTGAATTGAAAGCTTTCTACATGG
Organism: Protopterus annectens; assembly: GCF_019279795.1. Lineage (NCBI taxonomy): Eukaryota > Metazoa > Chordata > Ceratodontiformes > Protopteridae > Protopterus > Protopterus annectens. Next base: position 761,461,770 of record NC_056747.1, on the reverse strand, counting down.
CCCACCTCATAAGTAAGGGTATCTCTTCAAGGGACAAACAGGTCATAACATCAATGTAATCTTTCCTTATAAGGCCACTTATTGAGTACAACGCCCCCTTCTGCATGTACCTTGCAAAGCACATGCAGCAGTAGGAAAGACCACAGAGGTTCTTCACCAGGAGAATCCAGGGCCTCAAACATTTATCCTACACAGACAGGCTAAAAGCCCTATGCCTATACTCAGTTTCATACAGACTCCTCAGGGTGTTTGGCATATAAAGCAATCTCAGACCCTGCCTTGATGGAACTGCTGCATATCCACAAGTCAAGCTCCACTCAAGCAACCTGTATGCGTGACCTCAACCTGGTCTGTGATCTCAATAGGACTTGTTTGTGGGACAGATTTGTGTTCCAGAGACTCCCCCAGCTGTGGAATAGTCACATCAAGCAGACTACTTCATTATTCCTTTTTAAGCGTAACTTTGATAACTGGATGGGAAACATAAAATACACCCCTGGGATTCCACCTGTGTCCCTGCTGGACATGGGGCTTTGGGTGCTGGCTTGTCTAAAAATGGGCTAAACTCTTAGCTAGGCTTATAAGGGCCCCAGGGCCAATAGCTTAGTAACCTCCTATGATCCTATAAGAAAATTCTGGGAATAATAATCAGCTTTCAGGAGGGAATATTATTTATAGGTGGAGACTGTAATTTGATTTGCAACAGTGAAGATGTATCTGGGAAACCTAGAAGGGAAAATATAACAAAAGAGGGTAGATATTTGAAGAAATTTATGAAAATTTTTGGTACGGAAGATATGAACAGAGTAGGAGGAGCTCAGAGAGAATTTACATATTATTCTCCAAGGTGCAAAAACTGGGCTAGGCTCGACAGAAGTTATATTTCATAGGAACATGTGCATTTAATTCAGAGTTTTGATACACATCCAATAACTATTTCAGAATGCATGTCAGTAATAACTAAAATAAATGAGACACTGGTGTTTCCTCACCTATATGTTAAACAGAGAGGAATTTAAAGAATAAGTAGTGAAAATTATTTGGGAGTTATTAGAGAAGATTGAAAATGATTCAGAAAACATAGCTAGGGAGTGGGATAAAATGAAACTGGAGTTTAAAAACAAGTTAGAAATGAAAGAAAAGTGGTATGGTTAAGAAGTAATCAGAATTATTTAACGGGGCTGACAAAGGTTAAAGTATTGCAGAATGAGTAGACTCTCACAGAACTTGAAGAGGAACAACTGCAGAGTGCTAAACAGATAATAAGGGACTACCTTGATAATGTTCATGAGGTTACTAAGAGTGCTGTTAAGTAAGTGTTTTTTGATAACTCCAGAGTACAAAAGCTTTTAGAAATGGCTAATGCAACAGAAAGAAGAAAAGGTCATTGCCAAGTGTAGGGAGCTTATAACAAGGAAAATAATCAGAGATCATAGCAAGATCTTAGAAATATTATGGAAATTTTATGAAAATCTATATAAAGCAGAGAAATGTGGAAATCAAGAAAAGTACTAAATGGGAACGTTTGTAGAATAATTAAATATGCCAAGGTTAGAGGTAGATGAGACTCAATTAGTAACAGTTAGGATAGGGGGAGATGAGATAAAGATGGTGATGTATAATCAATCTAAAGGAACACCTCCAGGAATAGGTGGTATTCCCATGGAAGCTTGAAGAAAGTGCTAAACATCTGGAAGGTTTTGTTTAACAATATTTTAACAAGAGGAGAAACACCACCATCCTGGAAGAAAGCTGTGGTGGCTGCAATGCTTAACAATGGTAAAGACCCATCAGATCCAGCTTCATAAAGGCCCATTTCAATTCTAAACCATGATTATAAAGTGTTTATGTCTATAATGGCTAAAACAATGGCAAAGGTGATGCCAAAATTGATAGATATGGATCAATGTGGTTTTGTGGAGGGAAGGCAAACATTTTACAACATTAATAGAATAATGATGATGCAAGAACATACCACTGTTGTTGGTAGGTCTTTGATGCAGAGAAAGTATTCGACAGAGTAAGCTGAGATTTTGAGTAGGGCAATGGAAGCATTTGTATTCCCTGATACAATAATAAGGTTGATTAGGAGGCTATACGAGAGATATGAGGTAAAAATTAAAGTGGGGGTTCCCCTCTGATAAGTTCTGTTTGAACAGAGTAACCAAACAGGGGTGTCCTCTTTTCCCTTTATTTGTGTTATATTTAGAACCATTGAAAGAGAAAATAAGGGATTCAGACATTCAAGAGTATAATTGGCATGTTAATCAAGAGAAGTTGGCTATTTACAGGCGATATTATTGTGTACCTGATAAAATCAGGAAAATGACATTTCAGTGTTGTGTAGCATTCTGAGACAGTTTCAAGTCTTTTTGGGATACAAAATTAATGAAGATAAGACTAAGGCAACAGCTGTAAACTATGTACCCACCCACAAATTGGATCAGCAATACTTGCATTTATGGGGGCATGATAACATGAAGTATTTCGGAGTATGGATTAAAAGGACTTTGTTAGGGCAGATAAGGATATGTGGGAAGAAACTAAACAAAAGGTAATATAAAAACTGAGAAACTGGAAGCTCTGTTTTTATGGATTTGGATAGCAAGATACAAGTGGTGAAAGTGTTTTAGTCAATTTAGTTTTATACATCTGTCAGGCCTATTTTTATCAACCAGAGGAGAAGTTATAGATAGCAATTAATAAAGAGTTGTAGGATTTTATTTGGGAGGGAAAAAGGTCAAGAGTCAAGTAGGATAAGATGATCCTTCCAACAGAACAAGATGGTTTGGGATTACCTGATTTGAAGGGGTATTTCAGAGCTACACAGTTAAGACTCCTATACATAGCACAAGCAAAAAGCTATAATTCAAAGAGGAAAGGGATGATGATGAAATGGGGGAAGTTCAAGAAATAAGGAGAGAGTGGGTTTTAGATGCAGATCCTTAAGAGAATAACAATAACCATACATAATATTACATTCATAAAGTAGCATAAAGTATCGGGAAGAGAGACTGGATAAGCAATTCACAAAGAAACTATGGGTGGATATATGTATGGCACCCAACTATGCAACAAAGTGTAGAAGATTTAGGATCTTTGCTTGGAAGTGTTTGCATAAGTATGTTTATACTCCAACCAGACTCCAGAGAATTTTTCTTATGGAGAACAGGCAGATTGCAAATGTGGGATGTGTAATGCGGAAGAAAGAGGTAATTGGGAGCATATTTTTGGAAGTATAATAAGTTGGCAGACTTTAAAAATGCCCTGCAGACTACTCTGTCAGAAATACTGAGTGGGCAGAATTGGAATTGCATAGACATATAAGGCCTTATTGAGTTTAATTCTGGTGGCTGCCAAAAAAAGCAATTACTAGAAAATGGAAATCAAAGTCTAAAACAAATGTACTAGATGTAGTGAATATAGTAATAGGGATAAAAGAAGTGGAGATTGGGTCTTTTAAAGGGTAGGAGCAAATTACATAGAAAAAATGGGAATTGTTGTAACAATACATGCAGAATAATGTTTTGGAGGAGGAATGAGGTTTAAAGGAAGGCAGGAATTGAATGAGTTATGTAATGTTTAACTGATAATGACTGTATAAATGATTATAAGTGATCTACAATGTTTGTAACTGAAAATATGTCAATATATATATATTTTTTCATTTATATAAATGTATAATTGCCTATGACATAACTGATAATTCAATAAAGATGATTCTTGTTTAAAAAAACAGAAAGTGATTGCATAGGTATTTTTACACCTAAAAAAGACCCCAGAGTATTTTTACTCAGGTAGATGGCAAATGTTAGGGTTGTGATGGAAATGAGAGATGTAACTAGGAACATGTGTTCTGGGAGTTGATGTTGGCAGACTTTAAAAATTCCTTACAGCATTTTATGTCAGAAATATTGGGTGTGCAAATGGGTATAACTAAGGAAATTATTATTTTTTGGAGCTGGCATACAAGACCTGAATTGTCTAGACATAGTAAGGCATTGCTTAGTTTAATTCTGGTGGCTGCCAAAAAAAGCAGTAACTAGAAAATGGAAGTCAAAGTCTAAACCTACTGTATTTGGAGCACTGAATATTGTAACAGATACAGAAGAACTGGAAGTGGATTCTTTAGAAAAGGGTAGCGGCAAATTACATAGACAAAATGGAAATTGTGAGAACAACACATGCGCAATAATGTTTTGGAGGAGGAGTGAGATTTAAGGGAAAACAGGAACTGAGCAATTTATGCAATGTTGGATTTATGATAGTTATATAAAAAAGCATACAAGATGTATAATGTTTGTAAGGAGGAACATGTTATCATGGTTTGTTTTCTTTTATATAAAATGTGTTTGCTTATGTCTTAAGTGATAATTTAATAAAGGTGTTAAAAAACTGCACAGGGTCACATCCTGCTGCTATAAGTTGGGCTCAGACTAAAACAGATAAATTTCTCTAAATCCCAATTTACTGGCAATCCCTCTGCTATGTAGAACAGATACATCTCTATAAATCCCAAATCTACTGGTAAACCTTCTGCTAGGTACACAGTTACCTCACCTCACTAATGTATTTCTTTTAGGCAGGGTATTAAGGCCTAATATAGATAAAAAGATAAATATCTCTAGTTTGTTCATTATGTATCAGCTTGCCTACTGTATGCCTTGTATATTAGTTTCTGGAACAAAGAGTCTGCATGCTGTCCTTAAATCATCTGTTGCCAGCTTGTTAGTGTTAGGCACACTGAAACAATGCACAAACTGCCTCTTGTTTACTGACAGCCACTTACTGTTACCATACAGTAAACCGACATGTGAGTGATGCAAATAAATACTAAATTTGGAGGCCAGCCTTTCCACGCAATCCAATATGCTAGTCATAGGGGACTATAGCAAAACACACCAATGCACCACTGACAGGACTGTGCTAGGAGAGGGCGCAGTCAGATGCTTATCATGTGCCAGGATTCTCCACTTCATATATGCACTCATGTCCTTGTACTACAAATCCACATATGGCACAGTCATAGTGCATGTGGATGTAAATGACCTGGATGATATGAAGACAGACATGATGAAGAATGTGTCTGAGACAGTTATGAAACCTTAAGCAGCATTCTAACATCACCAAGAATGATTCCACAATACAAACAAAGGATTAATAACTTCAACAATTTGCTTAGCTTTTGGTATCATTCTAAGGGGGTACAATGTATAGCAGCTTGGGAGGAGATGGCTTGACAGTCCAAGCTACTTTGCAAGGCATGGCCTGCACCTATTCCCCCAAGACATTCTTATATTGGATGAATCCTTGTCCATCCCCATAATGCCTAGTTTACCAGCATCAGTCTTCTACAGCTTCCAAAATAATAAAACAGATTCTAGATAATATAAAATTATTGCTGCTCACTGCTAGGAATCTATACAAAATTCTCCACTCCATACTAACACCCATTACCCTGGAAAACATTGATATATGCATTGTCACATAAACCTGGTTCAAGACCAATGAGAGCACTCCTTCAGTGCAGTTTAATACCCATGTTCAGGCTTACCACATTAAATGACGGCACTAACTAGGATGGAGTCCCTGTACATTAAGCTAAGCATTATTCTCCTTGGAGACATCAACTTCTCCTCCATTAACTTGGAGACTCAAACATGTATGCCCAGAAATTTTAGAAACTCTTTGAACCAGTTAGTCCACACCCCATCTAAGGGAGATAAAAACCTGGACTGGGTCCTTACCAATATTGGGTAACAGTGCTCCCCACCAATTGTAATTATCTCCCTGTACAAACTGAACCACATATCAGCCACATTCATCATAAGATTAAAGCTGGAAGCATCTTCCAGTACCTTAGTATTTAAAAATTATGCCAACGCTAATTTTCTAAAACTGAGTGATGACCTGGCTAAATTTAAAAGCCACTTCCATCTTGATGACCCAGCTGCTTACAAAGAATCCTTTACTGCTGAATTCAATGCACATGTAAATAACTGCATAGATGCATCTATCCCCTCTGAAGTAAGTACAACACCATATTTAAAAATAAATCCCTCTGGAGGATCATAATATAAAGAGGCTCTATAATAAAACGAAAAAAAACTCATCATACACAAAATAAATTTAGATCTTAAGATGCCAATAACATTCTTGCTAAATCAACAAGGGACTGCAGATCCTGGTCAAATCAACCAAAGCCAGATAAGAGATACAAATAGCCACCACAGTGAAGGATAACCACACCCCTTTATTAAACAATGCCCACTATTATGTACAGCTAATAATAATGGATATCACATAAATGGACCCAGAGGACATAGCCAGTATACTAGTGGACAAATTTAGTTCAAACTTCACCTCCCTCTCCCTTCCTATACTGTGAGGTCACATAGCTGCATCTACCCTTCCCCTCAAATCTCCTAAGAACAAGTCCTGAAGGCACTATCCAAGATCAAGAACACAACTTCTACTGGGCCAGATAGCATAAAGGGATGCTTACTGATCAGCCTGAAACATGACTTATCAGGGCCCCCCCTACCCTACACAGGTTATTCAATACCATCTTCCAAACAGGCTTCATGCTGGATGAATGTAAGACAGCAACAGTAGTCCCTTTGCACAAAAGTGGGATGTTATAGATCTATAACCCTGACCAGCCTCATCTGTAAGGCTATGGAAATGATCATTATAGAATTAATAAATAATGATATAGGTAACTTACAAACTCTTGTCCCAAGCCAGGTCAGATTAATTAAGGGCCTTAACCTTGTTGATGTCTGATATATATATATATATATATATATATATATATATATATATATATATAGTTGGGGTAGAGTGAGGGTGCAGCCTCTACATAGGGGTGCAGGGGAGGTAAAATCATTTGTGGATGGACTTAATCCAGCTGAGATGGTGTTTTGACTGAATGAGAATTCAGCCAGTTTGATCCTTTACTTTATGCTCCAGCAGGCTGAATTTTCGATTAAAAGTTATAAATAACTCAGGCTGACACAATGAAGTATGGACGATAATCATGATAAATATTTACAAATACAGTGGCATTTGAAATTCAGTGGCTCTTTTTAACAATAATGAAGTGTGCACAATCAACAAATCTAAAATACACTTTATCAAATTAATTTTAACATACAATATATAATACCTATTAAATTTTTTACATGAAACACCTTTAGTCCATTTTATTACTGGTCATGGAAGTGGGAAATCACAGTGATACATGATAATGTATAATTGGGAGACTGTTGAAAGGAATTTCACACACAGTTTTATTACGTGTCTGTCAACTTTACTAAACTGGAACACCACTCAATCAATAAGCCAACCTTTGGTTTAGTATTTTATTAAGAAATGTTAAAAAGGTGTATTTTATTTTGAAAATGTCACTAACAGCAGTCATATTGGTCCTATATTTCTATCTGCTAGCTACTACTGTAATGTAATTACATTAAATAATAATTCTCTCAGTGTATTCCTGTGGGAATGATAAAAAATTTACAAATGTTTATACACAAGTAATTCAACAAATAGTGGCCAGGTTCACAAGAAGATCAGCTTGAAGCAGAGGAAGGTTGTTCTAGTCTTCTGTGAGTACTAAAAACACTAAGGGTCTAGTGGGTGGAGCATGGGTTAGGCTATCTAGGTTGGGATTGGACCAAGACAACTGGGAAGAAAATGCTGACAAGTAACAGAGCATGAAAGGGGCTATGTAGGGTGGGATGGAACTAACAGAACTGGTACATGAAATACTGGTAGGTAATGGAGATGGGTTGGGCTATCTACAGAGGGTCAGGACCTAGAGAGCTGTAAGAAAATGCTGACAGGCAACTTGGTATCACTTTGCTAGGTGCAATCTAAGAACATAGATTTTTATGCATTGTGTTTGTATGTCTGCAGGCAACTATGACAAGACAGGACAGGATGAACTGCAGTGGCTATGGGGAAGTACCTAAGACAACTTCATTAGAACTGCACTGGCTATAGGGAACAGCTAGGATAACTGCATTGGCTATAATGAAGCAGCTAGGGCAACTGATTTACAACTGTGCTGGCTATGGAGAAGGAGAAAGCACAAATTAAATGATTCCCAGATGGTATGCCTGTGAATTTATGGAAGGAGGGTGCAGAATGCATGACTTCTGACCATGATGGCAATGTGATGAGGAGAAACATAATAGGTGAGTGTGACACCCCTGCACTGGTCCAGTAATCAAGGAGACTCAATCCTCATAACTGGCAACAGTGGGGAATGTACACACTGGGAGGATAAGTATACACACAGTAAAGTGCAATTTCTCTTAAGAGCACACAGAGATCACAGTCAGTCTGGGGCTGGTTTCTCCCTCTTTCTCCAGATCCCCAATAAGACTCCCCATTGGCACAGCTATAGGGTTGAGTGGCCAAACCAAGATCTCTAGTACCCTCTCTGTCCAACCAGTGCTTTGTGTCCCTGCCCAAGTAGCTGACACACACACTCTTAGAGATTTAATTTATGTACAAACACGCGCACACACTCATGGGAAAGGCTGGTACAGGTTTGCTAGCTATGCCCCTTCTGCCCAGACTGTAAGGTAGTTCCCACTGTCACCAGCCACTCTTTATCAGTTACTTTAAGGCCCTTAACAAAGGGTGTCCAATCTTACTGTGTAATGTTACTAGTAATCCAAATGGTAGTCTGACCAAGAGACAAGGCTATTAGGAGTGGCCTGTACATTGTCACCAAATAGATATGCAAGTACTTTAAGAGCTTAAATATCTCTAAACAGACCAGCCACAATTGAAATGTTTAAATATATTTAATAATAAATAATAAAAGAACAAGGCAATACTAAGCAAACAAACACGGTTACTTCAGAGTTCAAAATCACAGGAAATATTTAAAACAACATTGCAGGACAGTCTGAAATAAATAAAGAAAACATCTAAGCTATATTTTACTATATTCCTATCTGACTCTAAAAGACTTACTATGCCCTAGTTAACTTACTTACAGCAAGGTAAGTGCAGAGGTGAGTGGATGTTCTTGTTAGGTCCAAGGCAAAATATAAAATGCCCTCTCTCTCTCAGAGAGTTATTAAATTAATATCAAATATTGCTGCTGTGTTAGCTTGGATGACATCACTTTTCTGTCACTGGACTTTAGTTCCCAAGCTAAACCCCCATTGTCAGAAATTACCCACATTTAACATCTCTCTGTTAAAATATATAGCCTTCAGATGTTTGCAACTGCTAGAAGACATAAAATAATAAAACACTTACAAAACAACACAGAGAGTCCCCTAGTGTAGACATCCTGTCTCCTGTTGACTGAAACTGAAAGATAACTTTTATAGCACAATCGTAAAACAATTTAATTTCAACTATTTTCTTCAAGTTTTGCAAGTTAACCCTCTATGTTCTAGTTTCCACTATTAAAACATATACATTTACACAATTACAATAGTTAATACACATTTCTGTTCTAAGCCAGCAGGGCATGCTGTGGTTACATGTTAGGTCAGTACATAACATACAGTTCTAACACAGTTGTAGCACAAGCATCATACATGAAGCATGTTGGCATTCACAAATGACACATAACCACTTACAAAATTCCAGATAGCTGGGCTGGCAGTATCTCCTTGTGTCATACTTCTACATAAATCATATTAATATTCAGAAATGACATATACTTACATACAAAATTCCAGATAGCTGGGCTGCTAGTATCTCCTTCTGTTACATTTCTATATAAATGATATTAATATTCACAAATAAATTAGAATTATTTACAAAATGCCAGCTAGCTGGGCTGGTATTATTTCCCTTTGTCACAGTGACCACCAACTCTGGTGGTTGTAGAACTGAGGCAAAAACCCAGATTAGGATAGGTAACCAAATGGATTTCAAGCTGTTCAGGGCAAGCTTAGAGACCATAAAAATAACAAGTTCCTTTTGTACTACCCAAAGACAGAAAGTGATTTATGGAAGGGCATGACATGAGGGATGGGGAGATAATCATGGCTCTCTGTGCATTATCAGAGTCACTCTGAGACAGCCTGCTCACACTAATACTTTAGGGAAGATAAAGCCTCTGTACATGGTTATTTGTTAAGAATCACTAATGTTTACAACCAATGTTAGCTTTATATTGAATGCAGATTATAATTTTTTAAGTTGAAAATATTAAGATAGAAAATCTCATGGCAGATTAACAAGAAATATTGCTCTTCACCATCGTAGGATCATAGGAGGTTACTAGGCTATCGACCCAGAGGTCAGTTTAAGCCTAGCCATTTCAACTCAATGTAATACCATAAAAGTACTAGTTAATAGCCAAGATTGCATTTAGTGATGACTGCCCATGTCCAGGACTAGGCACTATCCCAAGTAAGAATTTATGGTGCCTCATCCACTCATCCAGGTTCCTCTTGAACAATATCATAGAGGTGCTCTGTTTCATATGAATTGGTAGCCTGTTCCAAAGACGTGGCAGTTAATGGGAGATCAAAGATTAACAAACTAAGAACAGGCAAAAACTTAATCAATATACTAATGGTATTATGCTAAAATTAATTAGTTGGAATGTAAACAGCCTCCTAAATAAAACTGAGATTAATAGAATTCTGGACTACATTAAAAGAGGGAATGGATGTTTCCAAGATACAGGAAACATATTTAAATAAACCAGAGCTTGAAGACTTAAAAAGGATTCCTAGTGGAAAACTCTGCCAAAGTGCTAGAGGGAAGGAAGAGAGAGTGCTGATACTGATAGGGAAAGGTGCGCTAATGAATATAGAGGAAGAAAAGGTCGATCAAGATAAACGTATCTTGACAAGGGAATATTGAGAAGGGCACAGAATCACACTAGGTAATTATTATATGCCCCCAAAAAACAAGAAAAGCTGAAATAAAAAAAAAAAGGACTGAGGCAATAGAGTATATGTGCAAGGCTTGGAATTCTAGGACAGGACTGGAATTTGGTCTCTAGGGAAATGATGCAGACAAAGGACCTAGATGACAAAAGATTCCATAAGAAGGGAGAATTTTCAGAGTCTTATGAGACTTTATCGATTAACAGACATAGGACAGATGGGGAACGGAATAATTTATACATACAAGTCTGATTAGTTTGGGACTCACTACCGACTAGACAGATTTTATACAATAAAGGATGATCTCTATCTTTTAAAAGGCCACTGGACACATCCAATACTGCTATCAGACCATGCCTCAGTAATAGACAAATTAAACATTTCTAAGCAGAGGCTGTATATTTAGGACATTAAAGCCTTCAGTCCTGCTGGATGAGTTATTCAATAAATGTAAAAACAGCTGGAATGGGGTGTTAAAGAAAGATTGGTAGAGTTAAAGAAGGGGATCAAGATATAATTGAAAGGTAGGAGACCACTAAGGGAAAACAAAAGTATTTAGTACCACAGAGATAGAGCCAATGGAACTGAAAGACAAAAGGAACAGTTAAATACAATAAAAATACTTCAATAAGGTAAGATGTTACTTACTTAAACTGAGTCCATGGAACTTAAAGAATTAGAGGCTACTTGTTTAAATCTCCAAGATGAAAAGCAATTAGCTGTTAAAGTGCAATGCTTTGTGGATATACTCCTAAATTTCAAATGTTTTCAACATGCAGGTTGCTGCAGCAAAATATGTAGACAGACATTTGTAAACTTAGAGAGGATTAAATGGGTGGCACCATGAGCGAGCCAGATGCGATAAGTTAATACTATGCAAAACTCTATGGCCAAAATGAGGAAAGAAGTGACTGGGAGGAAAAGGTAAACGTTTTTAAGACTAAACATATCTAAGATAGAAGATGAGATAACTAATTAACTAATAAAATCTATAAGTTTAAGAGAGTGAGAGAGAGAGAGAGATAGAGGAACAGCTGCAAATACAAAAAAAAAACAAGAAAACACCAGGCTGGGATGGTAAATGTTTGATAATTTACTTAAGATATATATAATCCATACAGAAGCAGGAGTTACTGTTAAAGCTTTGGTATTATGATATTTAGATGCATAAAAAGCTTTTGCCATGGTTAATTGGCAATTCCTGTGGGTGATAATAAAGAGAATGGGCTTTTCAATAGATTTTATAAATCTTCTACAAGGAAAAGTGCAGTAGCTGTCATGAAATCAAATGCCCTTTTATCTGAGGATTTTGAAATCAAAAGGGGCATCAGAAAAAGTTGTCCCCTCTCTCCACTCATATTTACAATCTATATTTACAATATTTACAATATTTACAATCTACTTGGAACCTCTATCCAAGAAAATAAGGCAAGATATAGTAAGGGTTTGGAATGGGGAGGGTATAGCATTATTTGCCATTTATATACTTTTACATTTAACTGACCCAAATAGAGATCATCTATAGACTATTTAACCTCCTCAATCAATTCACTAGTACATCGGACTGCAAAATAAATGTTGATAAGACTAAGGCCCTTTGTGTGAACTATGCCCCTACTTGGGAACTTATTCAAGACTTCCTACAGCTCTGGGACACTACAAAACTAAACATCTGGGAATTTGCATTCTAAGAAAAGCAAGAGATACTCTCATAGAAAATTGGAACTAAACAGTACAGAAAAATTAAGGAAAAATTGAATTAATGGAAGTTATTCAACTGTAATAAAGATCAGAGAATACAGGCATTGAAAACGTTTATAGTACTGTTAATCTTCTATTCTATTCAACAAATTCCATATGATCAAGGGAAGAATTTCTGGGAAAGACTGTGGCAGGAAACTGTACGATATATTTAGTGAGGGAAAGTCAAGAGTAAGGTGGCAGGAATGAATTCTGCCTCATGAGAATAGAGGGCTTGCAATACCACATCTTCAGGAATACTTTGGAGCATCCTAGCTTCAGTTGAGCTATCTTCTACAAGATTCAAACTGTCTAGCAAAATGGAAACTGATGATGATGAATCAATATATAAATAGAGATCTACATGGAAAACTAAATTTGTGGGCACAGGCAGTTAAAGAAGACGGGGGTATTACTCACATGAATCTACAAAAAATTGATTCGTATTTAAACGCCACAAATACTGCAGCGGGACAACTGAACTTTGGCCTATTGGCTTATTTAAAATGCCAGATGTGGGTAACATAGAAACAGAACAGAACTGGTAGAAAAGGAAAAGGAGATGCTATTTTTGGAAACAGATAAGGGGACCTGGAGAAAAATGTGACTGGTCTGAACTTTGTGACTTAAATTGCAACCAGAATAGTTAATGATGTACAAGGGCATATATGAAATTTTGGTCCAATATGACAGAGAAATGAAAACAGACGAACTGGAACGGCATTACCTGGTTAAAATATCAATAGAAGCCAGATCAGTTGTAACAAGAATAAAAGGTCTGGTTAGTAGACTGTATAAGGCCCTAATTAAAGATAAATGGGTACGGCAAGATAGAAAGAAGTACATTTTGCAGGACAAGCACAAACTAGAAAAGTACAATTACAGATGAACTTGGAAGGAAATTTGCTTAGCCCCATGAATAGCAACAAAATCTAGAAAGTTTAGAAACTTTGCATGGAAGTGTCTCCACAAATACCTTTATAAACCAGACAAGTTACATAAGATTAACTAGGTGTAAGTGCCTCTTGTTGGAGGTGTAAGAACGGTAAGGTAAGGGAGACTGGGGCATATAGTTATCAATGTAAGAAGTTGCCTAATTTTAAAAATAAATTATTGGACTTACTAAAAAAGATAACAGGAGAAAACCTAGAGGTAAAGCAGACAGAATATTTATTAAGGTGGAAGAATGGCCCTAAGATAGTAGCAAGAAGGCATTAGTTATGTTAATACTGCTAGAAGCAAAAAAGTGATAACAAGGAAGCAGATTAAAATGCAGGAGCCCCAGGTTAGGCAGATAAACCTATTAATGGAAAAAATAAAAACAAAAAAGCACAAAATCTGGCACAATAGTGGCTTGGAGTTAGACCAGGATTAACTGTAACTAAATCCACTTGATAATGAAAATCTCGGAGCTGTTATCAAGTTTTATGGTAAATGGTGAATGCACATTATACAATTTAGTAATTGTTATGTCACTTGAATTTATACATAAATTGCTCTATCTATTCTGGTTTTGGGTTGTACTCTCTGTATAACTCTAGTGCATACCTCTCAACCTCTTAGTGCAAGAAATTAGAACAAAGCCTGATATAATGGGGGACAAAGGCCCCAAAATAGGGACACATTTTAAATATTGCTCTTATAAACTTTGAAAGTTGCTAGAACAACAGGATCTGCATTGGCATGCATTTTCTGAAGGATATGGAGTCTGACACTCAAATGCATGTCATTATTTAGTGACTTTAATTCTTAGATCATCCCAGTGATTTGTCAAAAAACACAATTTTTATGAGGAACAGACCAAAAATATGAGGCAAAAATCTAGACATTCTATGAAAGTCTGTACAATTGAGAGGTATTCTAGTAGCAGGGACAACTACAGAGGGGTCTATATCACATAGTTGAAGTTTTAGAACTTCGAACATATAATGTTCGAACCATTATGTTCGAAGTTATAAAACTTCGACTATGGATAAAAAAAAGAAAAACAGAAAACAAAATAAACTGTTTTAAGCATGGGGGGTAAGCCCCCCTGCACCCCCCCCACTCCCGGCTACTTAAATATACCAACTCTGAGATCGCACACCATAGAACAAAATGGAAAGCTACGCTTATGGAGATTTCCATTCAAACGCTCAAACTTTTAGAAATTCAAACTTATGGTCTCGACTTGTAAAAGTTTGACTACGTGATAGGAACCCCTACCAGAGAGCTAAGATGTAAAGTGCTATGATCTGTATGAAACATTTGGTTATACTTAGCTAGATATGGTATTATAAATAAAATGTTTGTTTTAAAAATATATATGCTCCTCAAGATACCACTTCAGTTCCAGTCATCTCAAAAACTCACAACTGGTTTAGTGAGGCAGAAAGAAGATGGTAGTTTTAGAAACCCAGGAATCTGAAGTGAAGGACTGTCTGATAAATGAGGGATATTTTTTAAGTGTCAGGTTCTGCATTTTATGAATTAAATTACTGATTTGTCATTTGGGAGCACTGTAAAACAACATTGTAATGGCACTTAAAAAGCTAAATCTAATTGAAACTATGTTAATATTATCTATCTTAACATATGTTCATAGGCAGGTACTAGGCTATCAGCCCTGGGGCCTATATAAGCCTAGCCAAAAAGGTTCCCTGGCTTTCGCCACTCAAGAAAATTATTTTCCAGTGCCCCTGTTGAGCAGTGCCGCAGAAGTGAACCCTGGGGTGAATTTTCTATTTCCCATCCAGTCATCAAGATTTTTCTTAAAGAGGGCCAATGAGGAGCTTTGCTTGACATGAATGGGTAGTTTGTTCCAGAGTATGGGAAGTCTCTGGGACAGGAATCTATCCCTCCAGCATGTTCTGTTTATTGTGGTGACAAGGTTTAGGTCCCCGGAGCATGTGGTACAGAGAGATTAGGATTTCTTTTAGTGTAGCATGTCCAACAGCTCTGGGTTTGACATAGCTTTGTATATTAGGCAGAGATCACCTGTGAGTAGGCGATATGCGACAGAGTAGAGCTGGAGTTTTTTGAGACGGTCTGCGTATGGCATCTGTTTGAGGCCGGTAATCCTCTTAGTGAGGTATTTCTGTGGCCTTTCCAATTGTTGTAGGTGTCTTGTGAGATACATGCCAAACAGGGCATTGTACTCTATAATGGGTCTGATGAGGGATGAGTAGAGAGGAACAATGACCTCCTTTTTTCTAGAGGAGAACCCTTTTGTGATGAGGTGTGCCACTTAGAAGGATTTTGTGACTAATGTGGCAATGTGGTTATCAAAGGAGAGACTACTGTTCACCTGTGTCCTGAGGTCTTTTATCACACTTTCAGTGTTCAGTGAGCTACCGCCTATGTGGTAGTTCATGGTTACCAAGTTTTTCCCAAAGGGGATGACAATGCACTTCTTGGCATTGAGCTTGAGGCCATGACTTTGACACCAAGCTTCTGTCTCTGTGAGGCCTTTTTGCAGAAAGCTGCATCATTAGGTGATTATATTATGGCTCCCAGTTTGCAGTCATCTGTGAACTTTGTTAGCCAAAGACCTTCTGTGTTGGCCTGCACTTCAGAGAGGTAGATGCCAAACAGGAGAGGACCCATAACCGAACCCTGTGGTACTCCACTCGTCACTGGTCTGAAGTCGGACTTGGAGTCGGCTACTTTTACTGTGTGGGTTCTGTCAGTGAGCCAGTTGGCCACCCATCTTGTGAGATACAAATTTATGTCCAGTTTAGTGAGTTTATCTATAATTTCAGAGTGGGGGATGATATCAAAAGCCTTGGTTGAGGTCAAGATAGGCTGTGTGCAGTACCTTGCCCTTGTCTATGGCTCTGGTGACTGCTTCAAAGACATCAATCAGGTTTAGTAGACATGATCTACCTTTTACAAACCCAAACTGAGTGAGGTCCAGGGTTTGGAGGTTACCTATGTCTTGGTTTATAAGCTCCAAGATGATACGTTCCATGGCCTTGCAGACCAGGCTCGCTCGTCAGGCTAATGGCACTGTAGTTTCCAGGGTCTGTGATGACACCCCCTTTGTGGAGTGGGATAACCATCGCAGTGCACCATTCAGTAGGCACATAGCCTGAGGTGAGGCTATGACTGAACATTGTACTTAGGTGGGATGCCAATTTGTTCTGTATTTCATGCAGTACGCAGCCTGGGATGTTGTCTGGTCCCATGGATGCTGTGTTCTTGGCTTTGGAGAGTGCGGTCTTTACTTATTCATCCATGATTACATGGGCTTTGCATTCTTCCATTATTAAGATGGGCCCTTTGGAGGGAGAGAGAGGGGTAAAGTTAGCACTGAACCTATCTGCCAGGATGTTGACAATATCGGTCGGTTCTGTATATTTAGTGCCATTGTGCTGTAGCTCAGAGCAGATCTGAGTGTTGCCATTGAGATTCTTGACATAGCTGTAAAATGCTTTGTGGTTGTCTTTGGAATCAGTGGTGATTTTATTTTCGTAACTGGCTTTGGAGGATTTTATGAGGGATCTCAGCTTCTTGCTGAGGCTGACCATGGAGTTCCTCCAATCTTGGGATTTTACTTTTTTTGCAACAGCTTCTTCCTTCTGTTGTAGAGTTTGTTTATGGCAGGGGACCACCACTCTCTAACTAACCTCTAACTAACCCTAAAACTCCACTCTAATTCTAAAACCCTGTGACTAGCTCTAAAACTATAATCTGAACCCCAAAAATTTACCTCAAAATATAATAAAGTGAATCACCTGTATACAAAGTGTGCACCTACCATTTTATCTTGGAAGTAGCATGCAGTTGTGTTTGTTGACATAACTCACAATTACACTACTTATACACAGCCACTGTCTGCAGGATATAAATGACCATCACCTGATGACCCCCCCCTCCTCTGTGCCTCCTGAACTCCCCACTCTGACAGTCTTGCACAATTATGCCACAAGCTCTTCTGCAGGACTCCTAACCAAAGCTTGTATTTGATTTGTCACTGCCTAACTGCTTACATGTATTTGTGTGTAGTTAACTCGGTACAGCCAGATGGCTGAACAGCTACAAGTACAGCTGAGCAAACAGTTCTGTGCTAAGTACAAAACCTTAACACTCTTACTAAGCTGTGCTCTTGTATGATTTACATAAACCGTGATATATGGCACAATCCAGGGCAAAGCAATAAGTAACCTTTTTTGGTGCAAGTGAGAGGGAAAACTACAGGAGGAGATAGCTTTTAAAATAGTGTGCAAAAACACTGCTGCCACTCAATCAAAGGGAAAAATCTTATGAGCATTTGGAGTTCTGAAAAGGTAAGACCAGGAGACCTGAGAATGTTTGAAATAGTGCCAAAACCACATGACATGCCTTTTGAAAACCAAAATGTACTTTACTTAATAGTTTACAAGTTTGCCCATTTTACTATCACAAAAATGTCCACTTTTTTCAAAGAAGATAGATGGATTCTACAACTGACCTGATATACATAAAATGGTGGATGTCATCACAATAGGTGTTTTGCCAGCAGTAAATAGTTCAGTATTTAAACTGTGATTTGTGGGGTTTATTATTCTACATGTTTCTATGTTTGTTCACATTAAGGGTTTATTTACTAACATGTGATACAAGCTCCATATAATTCCTATAGCTCAGTTCTAGACCAATGATTTTTATCTGCTTAAAAAGTTAGCTATCAAGATCAGTTCAGATGGGTAGCTAACAGCATGAAATATTGTTCCACACAAAGAGTAATTCACCGGAGGTAGGTGAAACTGTAAACTGGGCATGATAAGTTAATAAAAGTGAACTTCCATGAATGCTGTTTTGCCAGACAGACCTAACGGAAACGATATGAGATTTAAGAAAAGTGAAATCAAAATGTAAGGCTTTTATGTGTCTTTGATGAGGTACAACCCCCTGCACCCTCCCATCCAACTCTGAGGTCACTGCACCTTGACGAAAAGTGACATTTCCCCAAACGAATCTGTTCTGGAGTAGGGAAACGCTCATCTCTACACACTCTTAAACACAAACACACGCATACACACACGTAAACATCTGCTTAAATCACACCTAACTCACACACACAGAAAAATTATATCTCATTTCAGTTTTCACACTGGAAACCTAAGTTTTCTTTCATTTAACCAGCGTTCTGCTTTCAGTAATAGAACTTTTAGAAAGTTCCTTTCATCCAACCAAGATTCAGTAAATGTCCCAGGACAAAATATCAGACAACATTCAAATTACTTCAGGGGACATGCCTTTTGAATTGCTCCCTTCAAAATTTTCAGCAAATGGATATTTATTGTTGACACTAATATATCCATGAGCTTCAGTTACAGTACATTAACTGATCTCACACAGCAACAGTGTGACTGCAAACTTTTACACAAATCCTCCCTGTACGTACAACTGTTTTGTCTTCCATCTTTAATACCATGAGGTCTGCTATCTCACAGCTTAAAGCGACCACTGCTGTCTTCTGTTTTGCCTTTCATATGTTCATTGTCCTGTCACATGTGACACAAGGACCATTTTCTTTCTTTCCCAAAGACTGTAAAGGGGGAAGGTGCTTGAAATGCAAATATCTCAAAAGAGTTGTGACACAGTGTCAAAAATGTTTGAATGAATAGTAAATGTGCAGGCCACTGAATCACATATTTACTTGAGAAATACTTGACAAGAGGAAATGGTTATATTTCTGGTTACACATTTTCTAAACTTTACAATACACATAAAAAACAAGAGGGATACAGCTTAGAAAATTATAGTTTTATAGTTTTATAAAGTGTATAGTATGGATTTTATGGCTTTCAAGATAAAGCTGGTTAGCATTTGAATATGACTTTGACAGAAAACCCCACAATCCATTGCTTCACTCTAATTTGCTTTAAGTTTTCTTCAAAGCTGTACTGCATGCATTGTAGTCTGAAACTTGACATATATGTTACCCGAGGCCCCATAACCACTTGTAGTAACATTCCTATCGTATTACATATGATTTTACTATACTTAGGTTTTCCTGTAAGTACCATGCATGCTGTGAATATACAGTTTTGTTTGAAGATTGCTACATATCAAAGCAGCATCACAAAACAACTCAACATACTGAATTTTAATCCAATTAGCTTTATGAGGCTAAATTTCACACCTGGTGGGACTTCCTCACAGCAATATATCACAAATCTTACAAGTATGTTGAAATAGCACAATTATAAATTAATAAAACAAAATCAATAAATGACATTTTGCCAGGAATATTTAGTAAGACAAAAAAACGCTGCAATCATGCATAGAGCTTATTAAATTAAGAGACAAATCATTTTAAACATATGCTGAACAGAAAAAAGGTTGCTTTTGTGTTTATTGGGGTGAAAATTGAAAAAAAAAAAACACAGCAATGTACTCAGTTTATTCAGGACACTTTCGTAACAAAGAAATTAATGGTAAAATACTAGTTCGACCATGTTCTTCCATATAGGGCCACAGAACTTCCTTTACCATCAAAGTATTCAATTACTAAAACCTTTGACTTATGGTCCCATTCCAAAATCATAAAACTGAAATCATGTAGGCAACCACTTTCAAAATATCCCCAGTAAACAAAACCAGCAACTAGGATTAACGGTCCATTTAAACCAAACACAAACGTTATGAGAAAAAAAATAATAAAGATAAATAAACCGATACACGTAGAGATGTTTATTAATAGTTAACGCTTTCACAGGTAAATGTCCTGCTTCATCAGACCAAGCAGAATAAAAGTAAAGACAAAACTTAAAGCAAGCAATAAATGCCTGACAAGGTGTGTGCTGGTGTGTAATTAACACCTGCCCAGTGGTGTTTTGAGGCCCAACTTCATAGGTCAGCTGTCCCTAAAAAGGCAGATAGGATATATAAAGTTCCTCAGTCTTCCAAGCAGCATTTCAGCATGGCTGCCCATAGATCCACTTCTTTCAAGACAGTTGCATGTCAAAATGTTCTTGAAAAAGGTTTTGCATAAGAGGCATACACTTGCTCCATTTGAACCAGCTAATCTGGTTGACTTGAAGTTCTTAACATGAAAAACAGTTTTATTGGTTGCTCTGGCCTCTGCAAGAAAGTTATCTGAGTTTCAAAGTCTTATGGTGCATCAACCCTATCTCGTTTTCCATAGGGACAGGGTTCCTTTGAGAACTAATCCTTCTTTTATGCCTGACGTGGTATCCAAGTTTACTTTAAGTCAAACTATCCATCTACTAGTTTTCTTTCTTGAACCTAAAATGAGGGAGAAAGGATACCCCTTACTTTGGATGTCCACAGACAACTCAGGGACTACCTTGACTGAAATAAATTTTTCAGATCATCAGATCAATTGTTCATTTTTGTAAAGGTAAGATGAATGGGCAACTAGTGTCAAAACAGACTATTTCCAAATGATTGTACAAGGCTATTACCTTTTGTTATATTCACCATGACAAATCTATTCCAGACAGGGTCAAGGCCCACTCTACAAGGAACCTGGCTTCTTCTATGGCTTTTTTGGAAAAGGTTGGCTTCTAGAAGTATTCTGGAAGGGGTCTATATTAGTTCGCCGAAATGTGATTTCAGTGAACACCTAAACATCGACCTCACTTCAGTGATAATCATTTCAGCAATTTGCTGAATTTACCAAGGGCAAATAAATACTTGCCCTACAGCACAATAGACTGACATGTAAGTAAATCAAACCCACCCAAGTGAGGGGTGGTGCCCCCCCAACTATATATACCAACTCTGAGATTGCACTTACAATGGAGAAAATGGCAAAGTTGAGTAGCTGGCCAACTATGTCTTTGCCCTTGGTAAATTCAGCGAATTGCCGAAATGATTTTTGCTGAAGTGCAGTCGATATTTAGGTGTTCACTGAAATCCCATTTTGGCAAACTAATATAGACCTTTCTAGAAGCTGCTACTTGGTCCTCTGTACATGCTTTTTACAAACCATTTTAAGCTGGATTCCTTCTCTTGGTGTAGATCATGCTTTGCTAGGGCCATTCTCCAGGGCCCCTGGACCCTTCTCCTTCCACAGCCTAAATATAGATAGCTATGGTAATTTACCCATATAGCTAAGGCTACTGCAGCAGTGATCAACATGATGGACATAGTACAGCTGTGTAAGTTGAACTTACCATTATTGTTGATGTTCAAATGATCACTGCTGCAGTAATCGCTCCCTCCCTCCACCCCCCTTGTTTTTTGGTGTGTCTTTTATGCAAGGGTGTCATCATTTATTTTTGTTATTCCTGGCATTGTCCTTTCAGGGCTCAGCCTCCCTCTCTCTGCTGGCAGGAAAACTCTGAAGGGGTATGCACCCAAGCTTGTCTTTTAGTCAGCTCAGCTTGAGCTGCTTAACAGTTTAGGTACATGGAAGTGCCCTGAAGTTTTAGAAGCTGGCCGTCTGTTATGTCCTTGGCAGGATATAACCAATATAGCCTGCAGCAGTGATCATTCAAACATCTACTATTATGGTAAGTTGAATTTACAGAATGTAATTCCTTTAAGATTTTAGTGTAGTCTCTCATCTTCCTTTGTTTCTCCATCAACTTTTGCTGAAAAAACAGAATGGGTTTAACCGGGGGTCTGGTAATCAACTTATCCTTCTCAGGCTGCAGAGAAATCACTTCAGGGGGCTCTTCCTCTCCTGCTGCTGCTGAGCTTGCCTCTGGGAAGTGTCAGAGCTCCTCCAGTGTATCTTCAGCATCACAACAGGTTTTTTAGTACCAGTCATAAAGTTTATCTTAAATATGGCTGGATATACTGCAGAAATTTGTGCCTAATGTTCATCGTCTGGAGCATTCTGATTGCTGGCATAAATTGATTCCTCTGCCTATGCATATTGGCAGAGAAATCATTATCTGCGCATACCCTTGTCTGATTTACTTTTAAATTGGTCACTAATCTCCAAAGGCTGTTGAGCACCATCTCCTGCTGCCAATACAATAAAAACTTTTTTCGATTAGTCCTAAAGTTTTCTTCTCCATCACCATTGAGAGATATACTCTGTGCACAATTTTTATTTTCAGCTTTTCCCACTCTATGCCAGTCCAGGTGCTTAATAAACCTTAATAATAATCGCAGGCAGTCATTCCTTTCTACTTTCTTTGGTACTGAAATTAATCTTATGTTTTCATGTCTAGAACAATCTTCCAACTGAATAAACTTGTTTTATGTTCTCATGTGCAGACTTATATCCTGCACACTTTTCTCCTAATTCCACTCAAGACTTCTGAAGGACAGTCAACCTATTTGAGTGACTATTTAGAGCCTTCTACATTGACTGAATCTTCTTCTTATTGGCACTTATATAGTCATCCAGTGTATGACTGATTTTGAATATTTCCTTGTGGATTTGATTAATTTTCTTCGCCAACAGGGGATCAGAGGCATCCATCTGCATACTGCTAAGCTGCTGGGCCTATGTGCCATGTGTTCTGGGTGGTCTGAATCAGCTTCAGCTGTTGTTGCTGTTCTTTGAGAGGTATTTTCACATGGATGATGGCATTTTTTCTTCTTTATCATCATATGAATCTTTTGACTGCCCTTAATGTTTTTCTTAGGTGGTTTATTTTTAATTTTTCTTCTTTAGAACTGACTATTACACAGAAGAGTCTTCTGCAAAAGGGCCTAACATTTATTCCAACTGATCAGGGTATGGTGGTTGATGCCTCAATGTTTCTAAAGACATTTGTGAGAAATTTGAACTTAAGTCTTATTTTTCCTATAGAAGCAAAAGTAAGTGATTTTAAAAAGCCTAGTTGTTTTACCTCCCCCATTAAATAATTCATTAACAGAAGCATTTTTGCAAATTAATGAAAGAGACATAAGAAAACTTTATGAACATAAGCTAAAATAATTGTATATGTTAACAACTGATGAAAACCTTGCTTTAGAACAATTAAAATCATATATGGACATTGTTATTAAATGACCACAAAATTGTGGGGGTATTGCAATATTTGATGTCACTGATTATCAGAATCATGAATGAACTACTTTTAGATATTACAACATATCAAGAAATAAGTAAGTTTGATATAAACAAATTAATTACAGACTTTAAAAACAAATCTATGACTTACACGTCTGGTAATCTAACAGTAGAATTGTTTGAATATTTTTGTTGCTGATCCTACCATGTCTCAGCTATATATATGGTCTCTCAAAATAAATAAAGACAAAATTCCACTGTGAGACTGACAGTTTCAGGCAGAGGGTGGATCATAAAACCTGACAGTATATACCTGGAAAAAATATTGCATACCATTATGAACAAAAAATATATAATTTTAAATTACACAAAATATTTCTAGAATATTTATATGAATGGAATCAGAGAATGGAATCAGAGAATGGACTGCAAATTTAAGTTTTTGTTTTATGACATTAGACTTCTACCCCTTGTATAGAAGCATCTCTAACACTGACGGCATAGAATATGTGTATAGATTTTTAAAGAATTGCTCACAGGTTATTACCGCAAAAATAAATCTCTATTGCACTTTATTAGAATTAATGTTAAACTACAATGAGTTTATGTTTGTAATAAATACTACCTGAAAAATGCAGGGGTAGGGAAGGCATTACATGCACCAATGCCTATGCTAACACGGTGTTACTAGAATTGGAGAAAGAATATATATTGAATAATAATGTTTTAGATCTCATATACTGCAGTACAAAAGATTTATAAATAACATTTTCTTATATGAGAATGTGTTGATAACATTAAGAATACATTAAAAGATTAAAAAAAAAACTATCCCGAATGTACAACCTCATTTTTAAAGTTTGTACTGAAGTATTCAAGGTCTCTTTACTTTGTAAATGTTGTAATAGATAAAAAACGAAGATGGTATAATTCATACTAATGTTTATAGGAAAGAGTGTAAAAAAGAGTTACATCTAAGTCAACATAGCATGTATCCCTTTTTTACATTTAATAATGCTAAGGGAAAGATGATGTGTATTTCAAGGTTTGTCAGTGACTCAAGTAAGATATAATAAAGCATTTGAATCTCTAGTGCAAAATCTTAAATGCAGAAGTTACAGACAAGAGAATTATATAGATCAAATGAAAAGGTCATGAAACAAAGACCTCTGGAGGGTATTACCTTCATTGGTCCAAGAAATGAGCCAACAATATAATAAGTAAAAGTATATGCCCTGGTTTTAGATTCCCTACAACATATTTTAACGTGCTTATGTTATGCATAATATTTTTAAAAAGTAAATATTTTAAAATCAAATAATGACATAAAAATATAGTATGATATGCACTTAAGTTTACATTTAAAAACAGAAGCTAAAAAGGCATCTCTGTTCTAAAAAGCAGAATCACAAAGAAAATTCAAGCAGAATTAGTACACAACCATGCAGAGATAATATTATTTGTATTAATATATTTACAATAAAAAGATACACACATCCCAGAACATGCAATACTTATACACATAAGCATTGTGCAGATTACAACTCAAGAAACTTAGTACACATTGTAACATGTAATACATGCAACTGTTTTTTTATGCTGGTAAAACCAAACAGTTAAAGGAAGAGTATACTAACATATTAATATTGTAACAACCAGTTTAAAATAAAAGCAAAAATCATATATTTTTTATTTTATAATTATTTTCGGTAAATCTGTGAACCGTGAATATTATTAATCATACACAGGTAGTAGAAAAGAAGTGGATTCTAGAATTGTATGCGATTAATCTTCCTGATTTAAACGACATGGTTTCTTTAAAACCAGTAATAACGGTAAGAGGTTTAAACATTAAACGGTATATAAAAGTTAATGAATATTGATATGCTGTTAAAATATATCTTTATTGCATTACTATTTATGAAAATGTGGCATTTGCCTATTTTTTAAATAAGAGTTATGTGATTAACTGTATTTAAATGGAGAAAAAGTAATGACATATGTAAATCCACCTGATGACGCCATGTGAGAACATGGGTTTGTGTGCTCTGTTATAAATTATTTATATAAGTAAAGTTTTTATCGCACCTTCCCATGTGCTATATGGCAATCATTTTTAATAGGTTTCTTATATCATTGTTGTCTCATCCCTCCTCTTAGACCAATTTGCAAAGGGCAACTCTACAAGGAGCATAAAGATCTAGACAACACAGTTCAAAAGATGAAAAGGGCATGCAGGCTCCTCACAAGTTTATAACCCAGCTCATCACTGATTCTGTAGTTCCAAAATATTATCAATTTGTCAAAATAAGCCATGAAGGAACAAACATGTGTAAAGGTCAAAGCAAACTCCAACAGCTTTACTGATGATAATTTTTTTGCAGTAAAATGATAAAACACTGCAGAACAAAACCAGCAAGTCAATAATTATGCATGTTCCATAAATGGTACTTCAAAATGCTTACAAATCAACTGTTTTATGGCCTCCAAGCATAGCATATGGGCTATGACTACATTTTGTGTACCCATAACCATGGTAAAAACATATTTAGATGATGCTTAAATACCCCACAGCTTCCTCATGACATTGAGGTATGCCCTAGTTCAGCTATACAATGTCTCAAATACTGGACTAGTGAGAAGAGTGGACTCTACAAGGTGATTCCTAATGCATGCAAGAGGGTACATGTATGCGTATATTTTGTTCTTGTGTATATCAGAAAAATCATGCAACACTGCATATACACAAAAAAAAAAGACACAGCAGGTCAATAGTGGATTTAGGAGATGTAACATAGCAGTAAACATGCAAGATTATTTAAAAGTATCTACAGAAATGTATCTCCTATATAAAACTCAGTTATTAGCAAATCCACTTTAAAAGTATAATGTCGTGACATATTCTAAGCAATCAGTTTGCATCTGTCGAAAACATAAAGCAATTCAAACAATTTCAAAATAAGTCCCTTTATCCAGCATAACCTACCCACCCCCTTATCAGCTGCTTTAATAATTGAGCCTTTGTTATGCAAATCACATATTGCCAGATTTTTCAGCTCCTGTAAGATTATAAAAGTGATTAGTGCATTTGGTAGTTCTTAAGTGCCTCAAATTCCTCTCACAGGCCCCTTCAAATGACACTGTGCTAATATTACTGAGAGAAATAAAATCAGAAGGCTTTTAAAACTAGAAGCACCCTGTTCATCATCACCTGACACAAATGCTATTTTCATGTTTAAATTTCTTTGACTGTATCCAGTTTCATAAAAGCATTACTTCAATCAGCTCAACAGAGACAAAAGAAAGTCCCTTGTGTGGATTTTACATTCAGTTCCAGCAGGCTTACAAATGGGAAGGCTAAAAAATATCCTTATAATCAACAGTACCAGTAGTTTTTATTAGCAGTTGGCCCTGAATGGATGATAAAGCTCGTAGTTACTTCATTTGTTGCCTCTCTCTTGATGCAAGCCTAATCTGGCTGTCATCTTAATTTTTTCCACTTAGTGTTTCTCCATATTTTTTTCTGACAATGTGACAGGTATGGTGAACTCTTAAGCTAATCAGAAATTACTTCTATCTATTAATTTCATTTGGATTGTTAGAATTAAACCAGTATATTTAGTTCTATTGGATTTATCCAAAACACAAGAGTTTTCTCACCTCATCCATTTCCTCTTATGAATTGCTAGTTTATACAACACAAGTGATGCTCATGCATTTTTTAAGGACTGATTTAGTCATCACAGAACTGTTGCTTAAAAAAAGTTTAAACTATCACTGTATCTGTATTACACCTTAGCCTTCAGAAATTTCTTCTTCAAGAAGGATATGGTTTCTGCACATCTTGTCAGATGAGATGTAGACTGAAATGACCCAGACAGATCACTGTGTCTTCATCTCAAGTTTAGCAGTAACTGGAATCCTATCCCATGTACCTCCACACATCTTGGCAGTGATCAAAGTCACCCTCCCCCACTCACACTTGGAGTGATACTGACTGCATTCTTCCTAGTGTACCCACATCTACTTACCCTGGCAGTGAGCTGAGTCCTCACAACTTACCCACATTCAGTCTAGAAGAAATCAAAGCCCCCATCTATCCACCCACACCTAGTCTGATATTAACTGTGAAACCCACCTACCTACCCTATACATATATAGCCTGTTATTGGTGTGAATCCACCCAGCTTATCCACTCCTAGCCTGGCAGCAAATGGCCTATAAACCACCCCCAAATGAAAAGACAGCAACTGTTGTCTTCCTCCAAACAGCATGTTAATTGTCAGCGCTCCCCACTGTAGTCTACATTAAATCAGTAATCACTGTCTCACCTCCTCCATCAGCTTGTGTGATGTGTCAGTAACTGCTGCCCCCACCTTCCCTTATACACACATGTATATCATGGTCCCTCATTATGGCTTTAGCATAGAACAGCTTTGGCATGTTGCTCCAGTAACCAAATGCTGACATTTGCATGTGTAAACAAGGTATGTAATGACTCACCTTCATGATTCATACCTTAGCAGTGTTGTGTTGGGTAGCATTTTAACAAGTCATACCAATGATACCTTGAAATTCTGCTCAGTGCAGCTTCTATCACTTCTGCTAAGCCTTGAGCATTGTAGAAAATCACAAAACAGATCACTGTACCTTTGAAGGGTGCTCTTCATGACATCTCACCATGTTGTATACCTGCATACAATTGTACTTATGGTTAGGGTTGAGAAACCAGTCCTATGCTAAGGGCCAAATTCTACATACTAATAACTTCTGCATCTGTTATGCAGTTAATGTGCAAACTTACGGGTCATGCATAAATGCATAGAACAAGAAATGTGTCAAGTTTGGTAGGAATCAGACAGTTAAGTTGTGCAACAAAGTGGTGTGGTAAAATACTTGCTACACTGACCTATATGGGAAATATCCTTCATCCCATCTGATCTCTGGAATAGCATTTCAAACAGACGTACAATTCTGACCGCACA
Source organism: Protopterus annectens (assembly GCF_019279795.1). Classification (NCBI taxonomy): domain Eukaryota; kingdom Metazoa; phylum Chordata; order Ceratodontiformes; family Protopteridae; genus Protopterus; species Protopterus annectens. The sequence continues at coordinate 761,433,262 of NC_056747.1, read as the reverse complement.
GAGCATCCATTTAACTTCAACTGAAGATCACATTTAAAATCTCTAGTAGCTTAAGACTGGCAGTCATTTTGAGGACCCCAAATAACCTGCCACTTTTAAATAGACAACCTTCTTAAAAAAGCCTGATGTAACTAATGAAACCATTTGCAAAGGCCATTACACTTCTTGTCTTGGCACAGTTGAAGCACAACAAAATACAAAGTTCAACCAAATGAGCTTATTTCTTTACTAAAATTAAAAATGGCAATTTGGGTACTTCCACTGCATTTCATAGGTGACTGAAGGAAAATGCAGGGCAGGTTACAGTTTGTACCATCTCTTCTGACTGTAGTGTACTTCCATGGTTTTAACCACACTTTATATATCCTTACCCAGTCATTCCCATGATACAGCAAGCCAGTTTGACCAAAAAGGGCTTGAACTTAAGCATTCAGTTCAAATGCTCATGAAATGAATATAAGTGGGTAATGATAACTAAAGATGTCTGGTGACTACATACCACTTTGCAAAGCACTGATAGAGCATCTGAATTTCCCAGTGATTTACATTGTAAGGGAAACAAATTTCTGTACTTTCACTGTTATAACGTTTCTCCCTATGTGTTTCTAAGGCAGAAGATACCAAAAAACTATACACAGAGTAAAATGGGAACAGGGAGGAAGTTTAAGTGCAAATATCTGAGAGGCAGTATATGATGCAGCCTTGAAAGTTTTGCACAAATGGCAATTACATAGCTAGGGATAATCCACATTTTAATGTGGAATTTGTTTTAAGTTACACAGTGAAGAGGAAAATCTCACATATTTTTCTGCAAACTTTAACCTAGAAGATCTCATACTGCATGAAATATGAGTCGGGAAATTACTTTTTTTGTGCTGTTGCACTTTAAAGGAGTCTGAATCCACCATTTTAATTGATTTGTAATGTAAAAGTAATGATGAAAATGTTAAATTAATGAATAAAACAGAAAAGATAACCACTCCCCCAGTGTTTTTCAAAAATAATATCACCTTAGGTGACTGCCTAATTTGCCTACACCTATAGCCAGTCTTGACTTTAAGATGCATTGCAACCTGTTGAGGAAGCTACGATGCTCTCAACTCTACAGAAAGCTCCCTGAAATACTAATCATGCTACAAACATATCATACATATTATTGCTAACTGTGTATAATACTCTGTAATATTCACATAGTGCACAGCCTTCAGCAGTTACACACAGAAACAATAGGGTTTAATAACTGATTATACACATAGTATGAATGTAACAAAGTCATGTAACACTATACATTTAAAGACAGTCTGCTGTACTGGACATTGTGCACATAGGTTAACTGACATTTCAGGTGTCAGTAAATGGCACATGCGTGTGCTCACACACACACACACACACACACACACACACACACACACACACACACACACACACACACACACACACACACACTAACATTTTGAGAGGTATACCGATGCAGAAAAAACAATTTCTGACAAACCATTAATAACTTAAAACTTTAAAAGAAATTTAATTGGTGACTGTGATGGTGCTGCAGACTGATGGAGCTTCATCTTTGACCCCCATTGACCCTCCATGTGACCCTCATTGGTCTGTGTTTGATTACAAAGCCTAAGTGTCAGAAGATATGGCAAGGAGTGTTGAACTTGGTGGATGATGGCTAGCTCTCCTATCCTGGATGCAGGGCATGGGAACTCCTCCTGTATTGCTGACAGCATGTGATGTCCCGGGGAAGCAGCAAGTGTCAGGACAACAATGCAATGAATGCAACTTTAAGTGTCAACAGTAGGAAGACCCTTCCCCATTTCCAGAGTCACTAATCATGCCTCCCTTCTGCACCCAATAGGGGCTGCCTAAGAAATTAGAAGATAAATGTCAAGTGTGGCACATAAGAAGGTTGCAAAGGCAAAGGAAACGACTGGTTTTGGCATTCTTATTCTTTTCATGGATCAGGTTCTACAGAGACAGTGCTGATTATCTAGATTGCCAAGTTGTGATATATAAGTCAGCCACAACTTTACTCTGGATCTAGTTACTCAGCAGAATGGTTACCCTACAACTTTTGTGCCGTTTGAACCTTGGTTCAGTGTTGAGCTTCTTGAGTTGCATAGGCTTGGGTAATGGCTAGAACATGGAGGGTAGAAAATGTACATGTCGGGGGATAATGTGGCTACCCATTATACAGTATACCAAATTAGATCTCATGTAAGAAACACCTTTCTTGCCCTGTGAGATCTCTGCCACATCAAGTCACCCAGATGTGCTCTTTCAGGTGGTGGCCATGTTATACACCTGAGTCGGTCTTATAATTAAAAAGTCATTTCTTTCTCTCAATGCAAGGATTCTGCATATATTTTGATGGATAAGATTGCTAAGATAAGTCAGTATCCACACCAATGTACATTATCATTACTACTGAATTGAATACTCTGACTTCTACTGACTGAATTCAGTTTTGTTATCTTTAAGGTCATGGATGGTTTTGCATCTGTATGCCCAGCTGTGTCTGGGATGAATCCTGCACCTAACAGGCTACTTAGATCTTGCCTGGAGTTTCTCAGTCCGGTGATTTACCACATTGTTTGATCTCTCTGAGGTTGTTAGAAGAACATTCATTTGTCCCACCCTCAACATGCAAATGATGTAGAAAATTGCCATATAGGTGGCAGTACACTAAACACAGAAAGTGTGATAAGAGACTTAGGGACACAGGTGGACAGTGGTCTCACCTTCGATAACCACACAGCCACAACAGTCAGGAAATCCTTCTATGTGGCACACCTCATCACGAAGGACTTTTCATCCAGAAAAAAGGAGGTCATTGTCCCACTGTACTCATCCCTCATTAGACCCATTATAGAATACAACGCCCCATTTGGTATGTACCTCTCAAGACATCTGCAACAACTGGAAAGGCCTCAGAAATACCTCACTAAAAGAATCACAAGCCTAAAGCAGATGCCCTACGCTGACCGCCTTAAAAAACTCCAGATATACTCTGTCGCATATCGTCTACTCAGAGGCGATCTCTGCTTAACATACAAGGCCATGTCAAACCCAGAACTGTTGGACATGCTACACTTAAAGAAATCCCAATCCCTCAGAGCTACACGCTCCAGGGATCTAAACCTTGTCGTCACAATAAACAAAACATGCTGGAGGGATAGGTTCCTGACCCAGAGACTCCCCAGACTCTGGAATAGATTGCCCATACATGTCAAGCAGAGTGCCTCTTTGGACCTCTTCAAGAGGAACCTTGACGATTGGATGGGAGAAAGGAAATTCACCCCAGGGATCACGTCAGTCATCCTGCTAGACAGGGGTCCAGGAAAGTAAATAATGTGGGAAGAAATAGCCAGGGAATTGTTATGGCTAGGCTTGTATAGGCCCTAGGGCTGATAGCCTAGTACCAACCTACGAACCTATGAACCTATCAATCTATTAATTTCCCTTCTTAAAGACAGTTATTAAGAAACTGGTTTATGCACAGATGTACTCTGGTTTAACATCCCATGCCTTTCTGGGTCCTTGTCAGTCTGGTCTTTAGATGAAGGCAGAGTACATAGACTGGCCTTATACAGGTTTTAATGACCTCCTCATGGCAGATATCAATTAGTACAATTGATCCTGGTCAACTATGATCCCTTGGAAGCTTTTGCCACCATGGGCCATGGCACCTTGTGTAAGCACATTTGTTCCCATGAGCATTTAATTTCCACAGCACTCATCTGCTTTGCCTGTTTCATCTCATGTTGCACTCAGTCAGTGGTCTCTGGTTTTAATACTTCCACTAGCCATTCCCTGACTTGCAGGGTCCCTCAGGCCTCAATCCTGATGCCGCTGTTCATAGTGTACAAGTTGCTACTTTGGAAGGGACATCCACGGTAGAAGAAATTGTAATCAATGCTGTGCTGACAAAATCCATGTGTATCTGTCCATCTCTCAGGATGCTTGTGCCCAGTGTTACTACATTAAAAGAGCATTTAGATTCCATTCTGCAATGGATGCTGGTTACTCACCTGAAACAAAATCCTGTAATGACAAAGGCAATACCAGCCCATGCTGGCATCCATCAACTGCATACTACTTTTCTTTCTCAATTTATTTTTTTCTTCTTAAACCCTAAAGACCTCCCAGACATTCTGCCTACAAAACTGATCTTCAGAAAACCTTAAAGCACTCAACAGAAACTACATCTATCACTGTGCATACAGCTGCACCCAGTGAAGCCTCACTACCAAGGCCATAAGGCAAGTCAGTACACTACCCAGGACTCCAGTCATAGGGGACTCCATTGTACTACATACTGATGTCCCATTCACCATGCCGAATAAGGTATAAATAATGTTCAGTTGCCTATCAGGGACTGGGACCTGCCAAGTTACACACACACACACTCAAGTCACTGCCCCAGAGATACCAGTATGATTCAGTCATATCCATGTAGATGTAAATAATCTGAAACATTCCTCTCAAGACTATATGAAGAGAGATATTACACAGCTCTCCGACTGTGTGTCACAGGCTGGTATGTGCCTAGCATTGAGCAACATTCTAGCTTCACCAATGATGATGCCACAATACGAACAGAAGATAATTGATTTTAATAACTGGCTTCATTTTGGTATCATTCTAGGGGGATAAAATATTTCTCAGTGTGGGAGGACATAATTAACAAGCCATGGCTCTTTGTCAAGAATGTATGGTCTAGACCTGTATGCTTTGGGATTTTGAATACTGACTAAAACATTGTTCTCCCCCATAGACCATTTTTTGGCAATGCCAAATTTACAAACATTTCAACGTAGCAACATATACCCAAGAAAATCTAAAGGTGTTACTGCTTGACACCAGAAGTCAAAACAAGAAGCTCCAATACCTCCTCAACTTGGATAATTTGGACATCTGTGCAGTTACTGAGGCATGGTTTAAAGCTGCAGTGAGTACCCTGGCAGAACAAGGCTTTGGTGCCTTCCACACAGTTAGACCAGCAAGCAACTGTACAGAAAGACTAAAGGTGGAGGTGTCTCAATCTACAGTAATAACAAGCATACCTCTGGACTGGTTAAACAGGATTTCTTCCACATCCAGATTACCATAGACAAAGTCCCATACCATATCTTAACAAGCTATAGGTCACCCTCTGTGTCTTATGAAACCCATATTTCATATCATACTTAGACTACTCCAGATACTCACCATTCAACCAAATGTCATACTTATAAAGGACTTTAATTATCCCTCTACAAACTGAGAATCCTACATGACCACAAATTTGCAGCTGCAGAGATTCCTGGGCCTTGTCAACAGACACCCTGCACCAGTTAGTGCATATGCCTACTAGGTACAAACATATTGGACTTGGTAGTCAGGAATATGTGAGAATGCTGTCCCCCTCACCCAGTGTCATGTCCTCCCTGGTAAAGTCAAACCACAAAGCATTCTCCTTTGAAATCAGAATCAATTCTGTAACCCCAGCAAACTCTTAACAGTTAGAAATTACTCCAAAGCAAACTGCCTTTTATTAAATTATGACCTGCCAAAATGTCAAGTCCCCCTAAAGCCAGATAACACAGCATCCTATGTGGAATTATTCACAGAACTGCTACACAGCCATGTCAATGATTACATAGAAGCTGCTGTCCCTACCAGAAATAAGCCCAAAATTAATTAAAAAAACAAACTGCTCTGGGAGAATCCGAAATTAAATGGGGTGTACAACAAAAGAAAAGCGTCATAGCTACAATTAGGAAATGTACAACCAAAACAGATAAAAACCCTCTCATCAAACTGAATATACAACCAAGAGGACTAATTAAGTGCAACAAAACAAAGTTTATGGTAAAGATAGTGTTCCAGGACAAGGACAACCATAAGGCCTTCTTTAGCAGGCAGCACACTGAACTGTTGGTAAATGGAGCCATGTTCACAGAACCATGAGATACAGCAAATATTCTGGCTGACAAACTCAGCTCCAACTTTACCTCGCACACCCTCAGTCACCCCCCCACCATCAGTCCCCCCCCAGGAAATACCATCTAACATAACCTCTCCAATTATCAGTAGAGAGCAGGTCTTAGAAGCTCTCACTGTTGGCAAGAACACAGCTTCAGTGGGCCCTGATAACATCCTAGGATGCCTCCCAAATAGCCTGAAATATGGCCTTGGCCACTGGTGTCACTATCCAACCATAGGCTCTACACAGGCTTCGTGTCATATGAATGGACGGTTGAAACAGTCATCACTCGGTACAAAGGCAGGTCATCTGTGGATCCAGGAATTACAGACCCATTAGTCTGACTAGTCTTGTATGCAAAGCCATGGAAAGAATTGTCATGTAAATAATTAACAATAGCACAGGAAACCTTCAGACACTAGACCCCATCCAGTATGGATTTGTCAAAAGCAGGTCATACCTACTGAACATGGTGGATTTCTTTGTGAAAGTTACCAAGGAAATGGATGAAGACAAAACGGTGCATACTGCCTACCTTGATCTAGTTAAGGCATTTTTTTAAATATCCCACTTGGGCATTATAAATAAACTCACGGAATTAGGCATAAACATGTATGTAACTCATTGGACAACCAGCTGGTTCATAAACAGGGTCCAGGAAGTTAGGATTGGAGACACCACCAACACAAAGAGGCTGGTAACCAGTGAAGTCCCCTAGGGCTCTCAGATGGGTCCACTCTTCTTTGACATCTATTTTTTGGAAGTCAAAGCCAATGTCAACGGCCTCTGGCTTACCAAGTTTGCAGATGCTTACAAACTAGGAGCAATTATAGAAACCATCCAAGATACTAAAATCTTACAGGAAGGTCTAACACAGGCAGATGGCTGGTGCAAAACTTACAGCTTAAAACTCAGTACCAGGAAATGCATAATAGTACCATTTGGGAAATCGGCTACTAAAGAAAATCGCCTTATTGATAAAACACCCCTAAATGTAGACACAATAGTCAAGGATTTGGGGAATCATACAAATAATAACCTGGTTTTCAACCAACATATGTCTAAGGTAGTAAGAAATCATTCAATATCACTCAACTTATAAGTAGGGACATGGCATCTAGGTCCAAGGATGTCATTGTGTCACTGTACTCATTCCTCATCAGACTCATCACAGAGTATAAAACCCCCTTTGGTATGTACCAGACCACAAATATGCAACAACTGGAGCTTCTACACAGGTTCCTCACAAAAAAGAATACAGGGCATAAACACAATGCTATGTGCAGATCACCTCAAAGCCTTATCTTTATACTCTGCCTCTTACAGACTGCTGAGAGGCGATTTATGCCTGGCATACAAGCCATCCTTGGATCCTGCTCTGATGGACCTTTTGCATATCCACAAAACAAGCAGCACCAGAACTAAAACTTTGCTTTAGACTTAAATAGGAAACTTTGAAGGGACAGTTATGTTTTTCAGAGAATCCCCGTTCTCTGAAATAGACATTCCATCCGTGTGAAGTAGTGCTCTTCCCTAACCCTATTAAAGCTCAACCTGGACCAGTGGATGGGAAATCGGCGATTCAACCCCAGTCTAACACCCATATCTGTGATGGACAGAGATAGCCATTAAATCATACCCTAATTAACATTCAGCTCTCAAAATTATCTCTAAGGCACAATAACTCAGGATACATTTGAGTTGCATGGCTGAGCTTACAAAGGCCCCAGTGGTTGTTAGTCTACTATACACCTATGAACCTATGACAGATATGTCCATGACTGATTTTTATGAAAATAAGGATAATGCTCCAAGATGCCATAACCTCAGACTTAGTATATATTCCCCACATTTGCAGGTCTTCTATTCCAAGGATTACAGCCCTTGGAATTTTAACAGGCACCTGTGAGTGGCTGCTAGTTTAGTGACCAGTTCTGAGACCTGTTATAGGCAATCTTTTACTATCTAGCCCTGGTCCTTTGAAAACACCTGCCTTTCCCTAACACATACATGCAATGTTGGCATTTCATTCTGAAGTTTCCCTAAACATCTGCTCAAAATAATTTACTAAGCCCACTCAGTGAATCTGCTTTTAGCATTGCCTACAATATCATCTTACTCCTCTCACACTATCTTCACCCTGATTCTCCCGACACCTGCCTTCTCTACCCACACATCTACTAAAGCTCCTTCAGTGATACTACATCACCACTTTACTTGCCCTTTATATTCCCACTGATCTAGCTATCTTCTTTCGCCTCTCACATTATATCTGTTCTCTCCTCCCACAACCATCCTTCCCTCATTACCAATATTTCTCTATCTAGATCTACTAGGCTCATTCAAAACCTGCCCTCCCCTTTCCTTTCTCTCCTGTTCTCATGTCTCTAATAACTCTCATTAAGAGGTCTCACCAACTCCCGTCTACCAGAATTACTTTTCTATTTCCACTCTCACACTCAGCTTCTAAAAGCCTACTTTACTGATCATATGATGTAACCTGCTGAACATGTACATAGAGTGATTATAATACATTTCAGTAATTGTTAAACCTAATAATTACATACAATAGTTACTATTATTTTAAACAGTCTTTCACATACATGTATATCCATTCTAATTGTAACTTTATTGCCTTTGTTTTAGTTTCTGCTTTGTTCAGCTTTGTTTGCAAATCTCTTGTGTTTTTGCTTCTGTTTGAAGCTTTTCTCTCTGGGATTTCTCAAAAAAAGACTATTAAACTCAATAGGCTAGGACTATCCCAGTCAATAAATGGAAATAAATATATAAATAATAAAATAAACATTCACAATTGTTTTGATCATTTATTATCTTTTAAGCATGCTAACAAATTGTTTTAAGTATCAGTATGCATTTTTGCTTTTTTCTAGTTGTGTTTTTAAGGTGCCTAGGCTTATACATCTGAATAACTATAGAAAAAACAAACAGGAGAAGGAGTAAAGGTGAGAAGCAGGTAAACATCGCTTGGAGCCTACTTCTGTGGTAGATGTCAACATGGGAAGAACTTTACATGACAATTCTATACCAAAGGGAAGCAAGCATAAACCCTCAGAAAAGATAACAATACTGCTTGGATATGCCATGAAATGTGCTGATGGTAAACATTTACTTGCACTGTACTAGAAGCTATAAAGTGATTAAAAACAACATTTCTCCCAACTCCATAAATACACACACACACACACACACACACACACACATACACACACACACACACACACACACACACACACACACACACACACACACACACACACACACACACACACACACACGTGCACACACACACACACACACACACACACAAACACACACACACACGTATAGCACAAGTACACACAGCAACAGCCAACATGAACTTACACATGAACACCAATACAAAATATATCTATTAAAATGACATGCACGTATACACAAAGACATATACATACCCCGTTGTGTGGTCCTACATGCTGCTCTGCTATACCAAGGAAGGACTGGAGTGGTGTTTTACTACCTGCAAGAGAAAATGTCCAAGTTATGTATGGTATATTAACTATAATGATATTCAAAGCTATTTAAACAGAAACAAAATGCTTCTATCTTCCTAATCAGCCAATACAATAAAACAAAAGAAAGAGATGTAAAAGATTGTCTCCTCTTTCATGTGCATATTGTCTATGCTATGGAATGCACATCACAGAGACCTTGGGGAAATAGAAATGTACTAAATTTTAGAATAATTTTACCTAAAGTACAATTTTTTAAAGAAGTTATTACCAAGACTTGTGCATCTGAAGTGGGAAGCAGAATATGGAAGGTTACACAACTGCATCATTTTACACCATGCCCATTGTAGACAATTATATGACATGGGTGTAGTGTTAAACATCTCAGACTGAACACGCCAAAAAGAGTCACTACAACCACCTGTGCTGAGAATGACTGCAGTAAGAAGTGTGACACTCTTCAGGGTGCTGGTGAGAACTGCCTCCTTTATGTTCCTGTGGAGCTGGCCAAGTCTTCCCCTTCATCTCTCTAGCCACTTCAATGTTTCATTAAAAACGCCTCTTCATCTGTGAAGCACCCAATATCAAAGTCATATCTTCTTTTTGTTACCTGTCATGATAAAGAATTTGTCATAACTCTCCCTATACCATGTGATTAAAATCAACGGTGTTCCATCTAAGTTCTTCTCCATGTTGTATTTCCCCTCCGCCAATTACATGTTCTACAGAATCACATCCATCTTATACACAAAACACACCTGTCTTTATTTCATGTTTTCTTTCTCAGATTCCTCCTTCAATGCTTCAGCATCGTGTATATATATTCTTTAAACCTCAACACGCTGCTGTACTATACTTTACTCAATACACAACCATGGCGGCTCCCTATCAGACGATCGAAACGCCTTTTCCGCAAATACGAAATGATTGACATGTACTGCGCGAACTATGCAAATGCTGAACATCCAGAACAGCGAAATCTGAAATGTCAAAGTGTTTTGGTTGGCCCATCTGTGGTATAGCTCAGGAAGGTAAGTGTGCAATAGGTATGGACCTTAGGGTTGGGTGCTGGTTAAGGTAAGTGTATAGCTAGGTAATGCATGTAAGATTTAGTGTAGTGTTAGAAGTAGGGTTTTGTTAATTGTAATTATGTGTATTATTTATTTTGTTAGGGTATATCTCCATAGGGGAAGTGTGCAGTAGTTACAGACCTTAGGGTTAGGGAGGGGTTAAGGATAGTTCATAGATAGTTGTGTATGTGGGGTTTAGTGTAGTGTTAGAAGTAGGGTTTTGTTAAATGTATTTATGTGTATTATTTATTTTGTTAGGGTATATCTCCGTAGGGGAAGTGTGTAGTAGTTACGGACCTTAGGGTTAGGGAGGGGTTAAGGATAGTGAATAGATAGTTGTGTATGTGGGGTTTAGTGTAGGGTTAGAAGTTGGGTTTTGGTGCTTTACTTTAGGGTTAGGAGTAGGGTTTGGTTAGTGTATGTATGTGGTTTATTTATTTTGTTTGGGTAGGTAGTATGTAGTGGGTAGTGGTGTTGGCCGACTATGACCATTCGATGTTTTAAATTTCGCGATTTAGTGCGTTCGGTTTATTCGCGGTTCGATTTATACATGTCACTCTTTTGGTATTCGCTGAAATGGATTTTCGCGGAACTGATATAGACCCGACCATGGCTACTGGTTAAATAAACATGCAAGTCTTCAATCAAAATGCTAACATTTTACATTGAAAATCAGATGAGTCATATTACAACTGCAGCAAGGTCCACAACTTGCTTAGATACACTACAAACTGTAAAACAGATATAACATGCCAAGCCTCTTAAATTATCTTCTGCCTGTTTTAACAGACCTCTCACCTGGTTTCCTTGGATCCTATACTATTTCTGCTTTTTTAGCAACACTCCATGACCATAAAAGTACACAGCAAGTGATCAAACTTACAACTTATGTATGTCAAGAACACTGAATACTGACAATGTGTATCTTCATT